>NW_025550489.1:0-5000 GCF_905237065.1 Salmo salar
CCTGGGGGCCATGTATTGCTAGAGAGGTGGGAGGGGCAAAGGGATGAGAGGTGGGAGGGACAGAGGAATGAGGAGAGGTGGGAGGGAGGGAGCCAGAGGAAATGAGGAGAGGTGGGCGGGATGAGGAGAGGTGGGCGGGACGAGGAGAGGTGAGGGAGAGACAAGAGGAATGAGGAGAGGTGGGAGGGACAGAGGGGATGAGGAGGGGTGGGAGGGACAGAGGGATGAGGAGAGGTGGGAGGGACAGAGGGTTGAGGAGAGGTGGGAGGGGCAGAGGGATGAGGAGAGGTGGGAGGGACAGAGGGATGAGGAGAGGTGAGAGGGACAGAAGGATGGGATATGGGATGACACAGGGGTCCAGATTAACTTCTAATCCCAGGACTGGTGTTCCATGCGGGGTTTAGGTGAGGAAACCAGCCTGTAGGAAGGCAGCATGTGCCAGGTGCCGGGGGAGTGGTCTAAGGCACTGCATCTCAGTGCTAGAGGCGTCACTACAGACCCTGGTTCGATTCCAGGCTGTATCACAACTAGACGTGATTGAAGTCCAATAGGGCGGCACACAATTGGCCCAGTGTTGTCCGGTTTGGCCGGGGTAGGCCTCATTGTAAATAAGAATTTGCTTCTTAACTGACTTTGCCTAGTTAAAAAAAAGTTCAATAAAATAAAATAGGGGAGGGAGGGATTCGCTGGGGAAGAGAGAAAGAGAGAGGGGGAGGGGAGAGAGAGCAAAGAGAATCAGGCCGGAAAGACAGTGAGGTGTGTGTGTCTATGTGGGCAAAGAGGGTGAGGTGTGGTGACAGTGACACATGCCTCTGGTGTCTGTAGGATTATGCACACAGTGTGAATCTGCCCTGTGTATGTAGGGGCAAGAGTGGCTTAGCCGGGCCACAGTAAGCATAGGCTCGAACACCAGGTTCGAGTTTGGGGAAGGGCACTGGGCTATCCCCCCTCTCTATAGATATGGGCTGGCCCATTATAACCCGTTATGCCCTGTAGCCATTGTTATAGGTTTAAAGAAAATAGAAGGGCTGCAATTGTGTAGAACAAGCTGCATTAGGCCAGTCCTTCAATAAACCATGTGAGAACAAGCTGCATCAGACCCAGTCCTTCAATAAACCATCTAGAACAAGCTGCATCAGACCCAGTCCTTCAATAAACCATGTAGAACAAGCTGCATCAGACCCAGTCCTTCAATAAACCATGTAGAACAAGCTGCATCAGACCCAGTCCTTCAATAAAACCATGTAGAACAAGCTGCATCAGACCCAGTCCTTCAATAAACCATGTAGAACAAGCTGCATCAGACCCAGTCCTTCAATAAACCATGTAGAACAAGCTGCATCAGACCCAGTCCTTCAATAAACCATGTAGAACAAGCTGCATCAGACCCAGTCCTTCAATAAACCATGTAGAACAAGCTGCATCAGACCCAGTCCTTCAATAAACCATGTAGAACAAGCTGCATCAGACCCAGTCCTTCAATAAACCATGTAGAACAAGCTGCATCAGACCCAGTCCTTCAATAAACCATGTAGAACAAGCTGCATCAGACCCAGTCCTTCAATAAACCATGTAGAACAAGCTGCATCAGACCCAGTCCTTCAATAAACCATGTAGAACAAGCTGCATCAGACCCAGTCCTTCAATAAACCATGTAGAACAAGCTGCATCAGACCCAGTCCTTCAATAAACCATGTAGAACAAGCTGCATCAGACCCAGTCCTTCAATAAACCATGTAGAACAAGCTGCATCAGACCCAGTCCTTCAATAAACCATGTAGAACAAGCTGCATCAGACCCAGTCCTTCAATAAACCATGTAGAACAAGCTGCATCAGACCCAGTCCTTCAATAAACCATGTAGAACAAGCTGCATCAGACCCAGTCCTTCAATAAACCATGTAGAACAAGCTGCATCAGACCCAGTCCTTCAATAAACCATCTAGAACAAGCTGCATCAGACCCAGTCCTTCAATAAACCATGTAGAACAAGCTGCATCAGACCCAGTCCTTCAATAAACCATGTAGAACAAGCTGCATCAGACCCAGTCCTTCAATAAACCATGTAGAACAAGCTGCATCAGACCCAGTCCTTCAATAAACCATGTAGAACAAGCTGCATCAGACCCAGTCCTTCAATAAACCATGTAGAACAAGCTGCATCAGACCCAGTCCTTCAATAAACCATGTAGAACAAGCTGCATCAGACCCAGTCCTTCAATAAACCATGTAGAACAAGCTGCATCAGACCCAGTCCTTCAATAAACCATGTAGAACAAGCTGCATCAGACCCAGTCCTTCAATAAACCATGTAGAACAAGCTGCATCAGACCCAGTCCTTCAATAAACCATGTAGAACAAGCTGCATCAGACCCAGTCCTTCAATAAACCATGTAGAACAAGCTGCATCAGACCCAGTCCTTCAATAAACCATGTAGAACAAGCTGCATCAGACCCAGTCCTTCAATAAACCATGTAGAACAAGCTGCATCAGACCCAGTCCTTCAATAAACCATGTAGAACAAGCTGCATCAGACCCAGTCCTTCAATAAACCATGTAGAACAAGCTGCATCAGACCCAGTCCTTCAATAAACCATGTAGAACAAGCTGCATCAGACCCAGTCCTTCAATAAACCATGTAGAACAAGCTGCATCAGACCCAGTCCTTCAATAAACCATGTAGAACAAGCTGCATCAGACCCAGTCCTTCAATAAACCATGTAGAACAAGCTGCATCAGACCCAGTCCTTCAATAAACCATGTAGAACAAGCTGCATCAGACCCAGTCCTTCAATAAACCATGTAGAACAAGCTGCATCAGACCCAGTCCTTCAATAAACCATGTAGAACAAGCTGCATCAGACCCAGTCCTTCAATAAACCATGTAGAACAAGCTGCATCAGACCCAGTCCTTCAATAAACCATGTAGAACAAGCTGCATCAGACCCAGTCCTTCAATAAACCATGTAGAACAAGCTGCATCAGACCCAGTCCTTCAATAAACCATGTAGAACAAGCTGCATCAGACCCAGTCCTTCAATAAACCATGTAGAACAAGCTGCATCAGACCCAGTCCTTCAATAAACCATGTAGAACAAGCTGCATCAGACCCAGTCCTTCAATAAACCATGTAGAACAAGCTGCATCAGACCCAGTCCTTCAATAAACCATGTAGAACAAGCTGCATCAGACCCAGTCCTTCAATAAACCATGTAGAACAAGCTGCATCAGACCCAGTCCTTCAATAAACCATGTAGAACAAGCTGCATCAGACCCAGTCCTTCAATAAACCATGTAGAACAAGCTGCATCAGACCCAGTCCTTCAATAAACCATGTAGAACAAGCTGCATCAGACCCAGTCCTTCAATAAACCATGTAGAACAAGCTGCATCAGACCCAGTCCTTCAATAAACCATGTAGAACAAGCTGCATCAGACCCAGTCCTTCAATAAACCATGTAGAACAAGCTGCATCAGACCCAGTCCTTCAATAAACCATGTAGAACAAGCTGCATCAGACCCAGTCCTTCAATAAACCATGTAGAACAAGCTGCATCAGACCCAGTCCTTCAATAAACCATGTAGAACAAGCTGCATCAGACCCAGTCCTTCAATAAACCATGTAGAACAAGCTGCATCAGACCCAGTCCTTCAATAAACCATGTAGAACAAGCTGCATCAGACCCAGTCCTTCAATAAAACCATGTAGAACAAGCTGCATCAGACCCAGTCCTTCAATAAACCATGTAGAACAAGCTGCATCAGACCCAGTCCTTCAATAAACCATGTAGAACAAGCTGCATCAGACCCAGTCCTTCAATAAACCATGTAGAACAAGCTGCATCAGACCCAGTCCTTCAATAAACCATGTAGAACAAGCTGCATCAGACCCAGTCCTTCAATAAAAACCATGTAGAACAAGCTGCATCAGACCCAGTCCTTCAATAAACCATGTAGAACAAGCTGCATCAGACCCAGTCCTTCAATAAACCATGTAGAACAAGCTGCATCAGACCCAGTCCTTCAATAAACCATGTAGAACAAGCTGCATCAGACCCAGTCCTTCAATAAACCATGTAGAACAAGCTGCATCAGACCCAGTCCTTCAATAAACCATGTAGAACAAGCTGCATCAGACCCAGTCCTTCAATAAACCATGTAGAACAAGCTGCATCAGACCCAGTCCTTCAATAAACCATGTAGAACAAGCTGCATCAGACCCAGTCCTTCAATAAACCATGTAGAACAAGCTGCATCAGACCCAGTCCTTCAATAAACCATGTAGAACAAGCTGCATCAGACCCAGTCCTTCAATAAACCATGTAGAACAAGCTGCATCAGACCCAGTCCTTCAATAAACCATGTAGAACAAGCTGCATCAGACCCAGTCCTTCAATAAACCATGTAGAACAAGCTGCATCAGACCCAGTCCTTCAATAAACCATGTAGAACAAGCTGCATCAGACCCAGTCCTTCAATAAACCATGTAGAACAAGCTGCATCAGACCCAGTCCTTCAATAAACCATGTAGAACAAGCTGCATCAGACCCAGTCCTTCAATAAACCATGTAGAACAAGCTGCATCAGACCCAGTCCTTCAATAAACCATGTAGAACAAGCTGCATCAGACCCAGTCCTTCAATAAACCATGTAGAACAAGCTGCATCAGACCCAGTCCTTCAATAAACCATGTAGAACAAGCTGCATCAGACCCAGTCCTTCAATAAACCATGTAGAACAAGCTGCATCAGACCCAGTCCTTCAATAAACCATGTAGAACAAGCTGCATCAGACCCAGTCCTTCAATAAACCATGTAGAACAAGCTGCATCAGACCCAGTCCTTCAATAAACCATGTAGAACAAGCTGCATCAGACCCAGTCCTTCAATAAACCATGTAGAACAAGCTGCATCAGACCCAGTCCTTCAATAAACCATGTAGAACAAGCTGCATCAGACCCAGTCCTTCAATAAACCATGTAGAACAAGCTGCATCAGACC
>NW_025550489.1:7500-78228 GCF_905237065.1 Salmo salar
GAGTAATGAACTGGACAGCCCAGAATATACACATAACCCGACCTGGAGAAAACCCTGACTTTATAGACATAAGGTCTGTGGGTCGTCCAAGGCAATAAATAAGCCACGTTTTCATGTGTCAGGGTAACTGATACTTTTTTAGATTGGATCAAATGTGTGTATTTTGCCAATCAGGTCTTTGTCACGGCATCCCCGTCGAAACGCTCTGTCAGAGAGTCACAAGACTTTTTTAACCACAGACGTAATCATCAGCCCATTTGTTTATCGGCACCAAACATCTCACAACTCCACCTGCGGTCCCACAATTCCACCTGCCGTCCCACAAGCCACCTGCCGTCCCACAATCCACCTGCCGTCCCACAATTCCACCCAGCGTCCCACTATTCCACCTGCCGTCCCACAATTCCACCTGCCGTCCCACAATTCCACCTGCCGTCCCACAAATCCACCTGCCGTCCCACAATTCCACCTGCCGTCCCACAATTCCACCTGCCGTCCCACAATTCCACTTGCCATCCCACAATGCCATTTGCCATCCCACAATTCCTCTTGCTGTCCCACATTTCCACCTGCCCAACTGTCCCACAATCCCACTTGCCCGGGACAACGAGAGCTCTCTTCTGAAACAACGGACGCATACACAGACACACACTGATTCAGATGCCCCAAACAATGCACCCATGTATCACACACACACACACACACACACACACACACACACACACACACACACACACAACCCCAAACCTTTCGATTGAATGAGACCCTAGGTGTTTTACAATGTATTATAACGACTACTGCAATCAAACAGAATGAATGAGCCGTTCAGTGGGTTCATGATTGTTCATTCCGGGTCATTTGGTAATCTCTTTGATACTCAGCCCAGATCTTCATAACCGCTTCTTCTGACTGAAACCAGCTGCCATGTTGTTTAGCTCTCCTGCTTACTCTCCAGGAAGGTACCATATCAAATTGTAGTTGTCACATGCGCCGAATATAACAGGTATTCGTGAAATGCTTACTTACAAGCCCTTAACCAACAATGCTTTAAGAAGTTAAGAAAAATAAATAAAATAAGCATTAAGTAAAAAATTTAAAAGTACCACTGACAACACACAGTTACCCACAATGTAGCGTTAAACAGCTCAAGGCTTTGCATCTACTGTGAATATCACCTTACTCTCCATCCATGCAGCTTTGGTGATCAGATCAGCCCATACATTAACCTAACCACAGAACGATAACCTAACCAAATCTCTCCAGAGGAAAAACCGGAACACATTCATCATTTGTAGTGGGGGAAAAAGAGGACACACACAGAGACAGCAAATGGGCTCGACTATCGTCTGTGATTCCCTTTCCTACACGACACCCCTCCAATCAGCCAGCATCAACCGGCTAGTGAACCTTTCACCTCACTCCCTGTCTGTTTCCCTCTTGTTCTATTTCTGCCTGAGATGCGTTCCACTCATTCTCCTGGCTTGGTAATTACCTCACATTTGCATTGCAAAGTCCCCCAGCCAACCCTCAACTCCTCCGCAGGTGATTGAGCTTCAATATCCAGAGAGATATTTGTGGAAGACATGGGGAATAGCCTAACTACACATTCTGTTATAAAATATTAATATACACTGAGTGTACAAAACATTAGGTGAATATAGGTGAAAGCTATGATATTTTGTCTTGCCCATTCTTCTGAATGGCACACATGCACAATCCATGTCTCTATTGTCTCATGGCTTAAAAATCCTCCTTTAATCTGTCTCCTCCCCTTCATCCACACTGATAGAAGTGAATTTAACAAGTGACATCAAAAAGGGATCATAGCTTTCACCTGATCATATCACCTCCGCCCTACCTGATACCCTAGACCCACTTCAATTTGCTTACCACCCCAATAGGTCCACAGACGACGCAATCACACTGCACACTGACCTAACGCATCTGGACAAGAGGAATACCTATGTAAGAATGCTGTTCATCGACTACAGCTCAGCATTTAACACCATAGTACCCTCTAAACTCGTCATTAAGCTCGAGAACCTGGGTCTCGACCCCGCCCCTGTGCAACTGGGTCCTGGACTTTCTCACGGGCGCCCCAGGTGGTGAAGGTAAGAAACAACATCTCCACCCCGCTGATCCTCAACACTGGGGCCCCACAAGGGTGCGTTCTCAGCCCTCTCCTGTACTCCCTGTTCACCCACGACTGCGTGGCCATGCACGCCTCCAACTCAATCATTAAGTCTGCAGACGACACTACAGTGGTAGGCTTGATTACCAACAACAATGAGACGGCCTACAGGGAGGAGGTGAGGGCCCTCAGTGTGGTGTCAGGAAAACAACTATCACCCCCTGGTACGGCAGCTGCTCCGCCCACAACCGTAAGGCTCTCCAGAGGGTAGTGCGGTCTGCACAAGGCATCAACGTCCCATCCAACTACCTCATCCCCATACTGTATTTATGTATTTATTTATTTATCTTGCTCCTTTGCACCCCAGTATCTCTACTTGCACATTAATCTTCTGCACATCTACCATTCCAGTTGTCATGACGTTGGCCTGTGGGTAAGGTTTATGACCCCCCCTCCATAAATACCTTTCTCCCTTCCCCTCTCTGACCCTACTGAAGGACTTGAATGGCCTGTGTTAAATATAGAGAGTCTGGGAACATCAAACAAATGGGGAAAAGGAACCATATTTTGGTAATAAAACCAGTTGGAAATATGCTTGGGAACGTAATGAGTATGTATGTCAGTTCGGTTGTCATCTGAGACATTATGACTGATGACAGGACGACATAAACTGTACCTGAGAAAGTATACACCCTCTAGTTATCAGAGTAACATGGAATTGTTATGCAATTGAAATGTTTGATATTGAAATTGTTTGTTAGGAGATTAATTTTAGCTTCCAAATGAGAGATTTGGGTTTTCATAAGGAAAGTGCCCTGCTTGATCAGTGGCCCACCCCTGTGAAGAGGGGTTATAAACGATGAAACACATCCTTCCCCCTCTCCACTATATAAGCCTTTGAGGAAAAGATAACCAGGTTGTTCCAGTACGTGAGGTCTGCAGCCTCTACGTTAGGACACACGTCAAGTACAGAACTAAGCCAACCTCGGCGTGAGCTTTGGTGGCGAATGGTATGAACTTTCAGCTTATTCACTACAGAAGTGATACTTCCTAGCCGTTGAGTTAGCAGCGGCCGCTGTAGACGGGGGCTAGGAAAGGACGGACGATGGATCCAGTCTAACAGACGGACGAAGATACCACCACGTATCCAATTTACCACCAGAGACATTCTTCCGAGGACAGGAAGATCTGTTGGCCAACCCGGCCAGCATCTACGACCAATCTACCGAAGCGCAGCTCAGAGTAAATATTTATTGCATTTTCCTTTTCCAAATGGGCGGTAATTTAGAATGCATAAGATAATGTATTTACGATAGCATAGCTGCTGTTTCTTCGTTCCTAAGTCTTCCCGCTCTTTCATTCAAGCCCAACCCCTTTCCTTTATGTAACCAGCTTTCATACATGTTCCGTCCACCGGGATGTTTCTGTATGACATCATTTGTATTCTGTGTATATGTAATTCTGTGTGATTAGTTTAGGTATTTAGTAAATAAATAATTAAACCCAATTTTGTATTGCTGATTCAACTTGTTAGCCAGGGTTCGTGAAGATAGCCAAGAATTTACAACTTTCATTATGAGACTGGAAAATAAGATAAGGGTTAATATTGACTGCTATCGATGTAAAATATTACTAAGTATTTTAAGAGTTTATTCGGAAGATAACGGCTCTATAAACGTTCTTCCGTGGTGCCCCGACTTTCTAGTTAATTACATTTACATGATTAGCTTAATCAGGTAATATTAATTACAGAGAAAGAATTTTATAGGTTAGCATGTCATATCACTTAATCCGGCATAGCCAAAGACACGACACAGTGTTTAATTGCTATATTGTAATTACTTCGCCACCATGGCCTATTAATTGCCTTACCTCCCTTATCCTACCTCATTTGCACTGTTTTCCTTTTTTTTCTACTGTATTATTGACTGTATGTTTGATTATCCCATGTGTAACTCTGTGTTGTTGTATGTGTCGAACTGCTATGCTTTATCTTGGCCAGGTCGCAGTTGCAAATGAGAACATGTTCTCAACTAGCCTACCTGGTTAAATAAAGGTTAAATAAAAAAATTATAAATAAAAATGGGGGCAAACTGCCTGTACTCCATGACACCTACAGCACCCGATGTCACAGGAAGGCCATAAAGATCATCAAGGACAACAACCACCTGAGCCACTGCCTGTTCACCCTGCTATCATCTAGAAGGCGAGGTCAGTACAGGTGCATCAGAGCTGGGACCGAGAGACTGAAAAACAGCTTCTATCTCAAGGCCATCAGACTGCTAAACAGCAATCACTAACTCAGAGAGGCTGCTGCCAACATACTGACTCATCTCTAGCCACTTTAATACTTAAAATTGGATGTAATAAATGTATCACTAGCCACTTTAAACAATGTCACTTTATATAATGTTTACATACCCTACATTACTCATCTCATACTGTATATACTGTACTCTATACCATGTACTGCATCTTGCCTATGCTGTTCGGCCATCGCTCATCCATATGTACATATTATGTACATATTTTTATTTATCCCTTTACACTTGTGTGTATAAGGTAGTTGTTGTGAAATTGTTAGATTACTTATTAGATATTACTGCACGGTCGGAACTAGAAGCACAAGCATTTCACTACACTCGCATTAACATCTGCAATCCATGTGTATGTGACCAATGAAATTTGATTTGATTCACCTGGTCGGTCTATGTCTTAATGTTTTGGCTGTGATTCTCATTCATAAGTAGGCAACACACAGTATGTTTTAATTTTTTTTAATTTGATTTTATCTTTATTTAAGTAGGCAAGCCAGTTAAGAACAAATTCTTATTTTCAATGACAGCCTAGGAACAATGGGTTAACTGCCTTGTTCAGGGGTAGAACGCCATTTTTTTATCTTGTCAGCTCGGGGATTCGATTTTGCAACCTTTCGGTTACAAGTCCAACGCTCTAACCACTAGGCTACCTGCTGACCCAAATGTATCAGCCTATGCATATGAATACCCACTGAAAAACATAGTACCAGGTAGACCTCTCTCACGGCCAGAGACAGCGACTTAAAAGCAATTATGAGTCAATGTGTTCTCTTTGTTTGTGATTGTAACATCTAGGCAAACTAGTGAATAAGATGGGTGAATAAGGTCTGGTGAATAAGATGGGTTAATAAGGTCTGGTGAAATTAAATGTGTGATTCATATCTGGTGATTGCAATGTTTAATCTTCCTTGAAAATTTTGCACTCCTTGTGCAAAAAGGTAATTTCAAAGGTTATTCCAGCAAAATGTTTGGCAAGCTTGTTATTGACAAATTGTCCTTCAGAAAATACATACTACAGGGTTACATAGAACTCCTATGCTTCAGTGAGCAGGGAGGGACACAGGGATCTCACCCTTTAACTTGCCTCATATGCCCTCATTTTAAAGAGAAACATTCAAAGGTGCCATGTCTGTTAAGACATGATTTCTTCTGGGCATGTCCTTTTTGCCGCCACGCAAGGCACTTTTTTTTCATACCGTTGTACCAGCACTGGTGCAGTACTAGTTTTCATACAGCGGAACCAGCACTGGTGCAGTACTAGTTTTCATACAGCGGAACCAGCACTGGTGCAGTACTTGTTTTCATACAGCGGAACCAGCACTGGTGCAATACTAGTTTTCATACAGCGGAACCAGCACTGGAGCAATACTAGTTTTCATACAGCGGAACCAGCACTGGTGCAGTACTAGTTTTCATACAGCGGAACCAGCACTGGAGCAATACTAGTTTTCATACAGCGGAACCAGCACTGGAGCAATACTAGTTTTCATACAGCTGAACCAGCACTGGTGCAATACTAGTTTTCATACAGCGGAACCAGCACTGGAGCAATACTAGTTTTCATACAGCGGAACCAGCACTGGTGCAATACTAGTTTTCATACAGCTGACCCAGCACTGGAGCAATACTAGTTTTCATACAGCGGAACCAGCACTGGTGCAGTACTAGTTTTCATACAGCGGAACCAGCACTGGAGCAATACCAGTTTTCATACAGCGGAACCAATACTAGTTTTCATACAGCTGACCCGGCACTGGAGCAATACTAGTTTTCATACAGCGGAACCAGCACTGGTGCAGTACTAGTTTTCATACAGCCGGAACCAGCACTGGAGCAATACTAGTTTTCATACAGCGGAACCAATACTAGTTTTCATACAGCTGACCCAGCACTGGAGCAATACTAGTTTTCATACAGCGGAACCAGCACTGGTGCAGTACTAGTTTTCATACAGCGGAACCAGCACTGGAGCAATACTAGTTTTCATACAGCGGAACCAATACTAGTTTTCATACAGCTGAATCAGCACTGGAGCAATACTAGTTTTCATACAGCGGAACCAGCAAGGGTGCAATACTAGGCCTAAACAGTGGAAAAAAGTGCAATGTTATTCAATGAAAATACGTCAGATATGGACCGACATATTTGAATCAAAGGTTTAATTCACTAGTCTGTTGACATCTGGAATCCTTATTCACCAAGAACCGTCTCTCATGCAAATGTTGGGCCATTTTGTTTAGGAGATTAATGCAATCATTTTCAAGATTAACACGAAACAGAAAACACGTTAATTACTTGATTGGAAATCCCCACAAAATGGGACTCTGCCTTTGCTGCATTGAAACAGATGCACCGTCCTGAACTAACCTGCAGAATGAGCAATGGAGGATGGTGAAAAGCTCATTTGCATGCTGAACGGCGCTCTTAATGTGGATAATGTGGATATTTATTTAAATGTAATTTTGTTCCCGCACAGACTGCACCGTAGGCATTTGAGCCAAAGTTATATTAACCCCTACTTAGTTATTATTCAGTGCACAACGTCCCCACACACGTTGAATATTCATGTCAATTGCCATTCGATGTCGCTTGACTCCTCCCATATTCCAACATCAACGGCAGCATAACGCAGTTCAATGGCTACTGTCCAAGTACAGGAGAGGTCATATTTACTGTTAATTCACGCAAGCACAAATACTGCTCACTCGAACGTTCTTATGCTCGTGTCACTCGCTGTTGCAGACATGGCGAACAAAACCATCCCACCCGACGAAGGCCGCGCTCTGAAAGCAAGGGAGGACAAAACGGCCATAGCAGGTAAATGAAATCACGTCTCTCTTGTAAAGTTCCTCGTGCCACACCAAACATTGGCACAGGCACAGAAAAGTCATACTAGTTTAATGTCGTGTCCATCATTCTCACGTAACGTTTATAAGTGGTTATTATGATCTGGGTGGTAATTAATTTATTACCCCATCAGGCACGTAGCTTGCCTTCAGATATCATTTGAAGGTTTTGATTTGGTCTCTGTCATTATGAACAAAATATTTAGTACAAAATAAGTAGCCTATACACCCCCCCCCACTGTGGTGTAATTCTTTAGTTTAGGGGCGATTCAGTTTAGATCAGTTGAATTAGTTTAATAATGCTTATGAGAGTATGTGCTTCGATGGTGTCTATAACTTTATGAAACCTTTCTTGTAATAAGCGTAATCAACAAGTTCAAGAGTCCAAATGCAGAATTCTGCACACAATGTGACATACAATATCAGATTGTTAACATTGATTATGCAATGCATCATCCGTCCTGAGATAGCCTACCAATCTCCTATTGACATGAGTTGGGATTTGGTTTCTTTTCAGAATGTAACACACTGACTCAGTGAAGAAGTTGGGCACCTGCTAATACTATTGGATAACTCTAACACTGTAGGATAACTAACACTGTTGGATAACTAACACTGTTGGATAACTAACACTGTAGGATAACTAACACTGTAGGATAACTAACACTGTAGGATAACTAACACTGTTGGATAACTAACACTGTAGGATAACCAACACTGTAGGATAACTAACACTGTAGGATAACTAACACTGTTGGATAACTAACACTGTTGGATAACTAACACTGTTGGATAACTATCACTGTAGGATAACTAACACTGTAGGATAACTAACACTGTAGGATAACTCTAACACTGTAGGATAACTAACACTGTAGGATAACTAACACTGTAGGATAACTCTAACGCTGTTGGATAACTAACACTGTAGGATAACTAACACTGTAGGATAACTAACACTGTTGGATAACTAACACTGTTGGATAACTAACACTGTTGGATAACTAACACTGTAGGATAAACTGTAGGATAACTAACACTGTAGGATAACTAACACTGTAGGATAACTAACACTGTTGGATAACTGGATAACTAACACTGTTGGATAACTATCACTGTAGGATAACTAACACTGTAGGATAACTAACACTGTAGGATAACCTCTAACACTGTAGGATAACTAACACTGTAGGATAACTAACACTGTTGGATAACTCTAACGCTGATGGATAACTAACACCGTAGGATAACTAACACTGTAGGATAACCAACACTGTAGGATAACTAACACTGTTGGATAACTAACACCGTAGGATAACTAACACTGTAGGATAACTAACACTGTAGGATAACTAACACTGTTGGATAACTCTAACACTGTTGGATAACTCTAACACTGTAGGATAACTAACACTGTAGGATAACTAAATCAAATCAAATCAAATGTATTTATATAGCCCTTCGTACATCAGCTGATATCTCAAAGTGCTGTACAGAAACCCAGCCTAAAACCCCAAACAGCAAGCAAAGCATGTGAAAGAAGCACGGTGGCTAGGAAAAACTCCCTAGGAAAAACTCCCTAGAAAGGCCAAAAACCTAGGAAGAAACCTCGAGAGGAACCAGGCTATGAGGGGTGGCCAGTCCTCTTCTGGCTGTGCAGGGTGGATATTATAACAGAACTTGGTCAAGATGTTAAAATGTTCATAAATGACCAGCATGGTCAAATAATAATAATCATAGTAGTTGTCGAGGGTGCAACAAGCACGTCCGGTGAACAGGTCAGGGTTCCATAGCCGCAGGCAGAACAGTTGAAACTGGAGCAGCAGCACGGCCAGGTGGACTGGGGACAGCAAGGAGTCATCATACCAGGTAGTCCTGAGGCATGGTCCTAGGGCTCAGGTCCTCCGAGAGAAAGACAGAAAGAGAGAATTAGAGAGAGCATATTTAAATTCACACAGGACACTGGATAAGTCAAGAGAACTACTCCAGATGTAACAGACTGACCCTAGCCCCCTGACACATAAACTACTGCAGCATAAATACTGGAGGCTGAGACAGGAGGGATCAGAAGACACTGTGGCCCCATCCGATGATACCCCCGGACAGGACCAAACAGGCAGGATATAGCCCAACCCACTTTGCCAAAGCACGGCCCCCACACCACTAGAGGGATGTCTCCAACCACCAACTTACCGCCCCAAGACAAGGCCGAGTATAGCCCACAACGATCTCCGTCATGGCACAACCCAAGGGGGGCGCCAACCCAGACAGGAAGACCACGTCAGTGACTCAACCCACTCAAGTGACGCACCCCTCCCATGGACGGCATGGAAGAACACCAGTAAGCCAGTGACTCAGCCCCTGTAAAAGGGTCAGAGGCAGAGAGAGATTCCCAGTGGAAAGAGGGGAACCGGCAAGGCAGAGACAGCAAGGGCAGTTCGTTGCTCCAGCCTTTCCGCTCACCTTCACACCCTGGGCAAGACTATACTTAATCATAGGACCTACTGAAGAGATAAGTCTTCAGTAAAGACTTAAAAGTTGAGACTGAGTCTGCGCTCTCTCACATTGGTAGGCAGACCATTCCATAAAAATTGAGCTCTATAGGAGAAAGCCCTACCTCCAGCCGTTTGCTTAGAAATTCTAGGGACAATTAGGAGGCTCATGCGTCTTGTGACCGTAGCGTACGTGTAGGTATGTACGGCACGACCAAATCGGAAAGATAGGTAGGAGCAAGCCCATGTAATGCTTTTAGGTTAGCAGTAAAACCTTGAAATCAGCCCTTGCCTTAACAGGAACCAACACTGTAGGATAACTAACACTGTAGGATAACTAACACCGTAGGATAACTAACACTGTTGGATAACTAACACTGTTGGATAACTAACACCGTTGGATAACTCTAACGCTGTTGGATAACTAACACCGTAGGATAACCAACACCGTAGGATAACTAACACCGAAGGATAACTAACACCGTTGGATAACTATCACTGTTGGATAACTAACACCGTAGGATAACCAACACTGTAGGATAACCAACACTGTAGGATAACTAGCACGTAGGATAACTAACACTGTTGGATAACCAACACCGTAGGATAACTAACACTGTAGGATAACTAACACCGTTGGATAACCAACACCGTTGGATAACCA
Source organism: Salmo salar (assembly GCF_905237065.1). Taxonomy (NCBI): domain Eukaryota; kingdom Metazoa; phylum Chordata; class Actinopteri; order Salmoniformes; family Salmonidae; genus Salmo; species Salmo salar. Next base: position 17,952 of record NW_025550489.1, read on the forward strand.
ACACCGTTGGATAACCAACACCGCTGGATAACTCCAACCTGTTGGATAACTAACACTGTAGGATAACCAACACCGTAGGATAACCAACACCTAGGACAACCAACACCGTAGGATAACCAACACCGAAGGATAACCAACACCGTTGGATAACCAACACCGTTGGATAACCAACACCGTAGGATAACCAGCACCGTAGGATAACCAACGTTGGATAACCAACGCTGGATAACCAACACTGCAGGATAACCAACACCGCAGGATAACCCAACACCTAGGATAACCAAAACTAGGATAACCAACACCGCAGGATAACCAGCACCGCAGGATAACCAACACCGCTGGACAACCAACACCGCAGGACAACCAACACCGTAGGACAACCAGCACCGTAGGATAACCAACACCGCTGGATAACCAACACCGTAGGATAACCAACACCAGGATAACCAGCACGTAGGATAACCAACACCGTTGGATAACCAACACGGACAACCAACACCGTAGGATAACCAACACGTAGGATAACCAGCACCGTAGGATAACCAACACGTTGGATAACTAACACTGTAGGACAACTAACACCGTAGGATAACCAACACGCAGGACAACCAACACTGTAGGATAACCAACACGTAGGATAACCAACACCGTTGGATAACCAACACCGTAGGATAACCAACACCGTAGGATAACCAACACCGCTGGATAACCTAACACTGTTGGAAACCAACACCGTAGGATAACCAACACCGTAGGATAACCAACACCGTAGGATAACCAACACGCAGGATAACTAACACTGCTGGATAACCAACACCGCTGGATAATAACACTGTAGGATAACCAACACTGTAGGATAACCAACACGAAGGACAACCAACACCGTTGGATAACTATCACTGTTGGATAACTAACACCGTAGGATAACCAACACCGTAGGATAACCAACACTGTAGGATAACAACACCGTAGGACAACCAACACTGTGGATAACCAACACGAGGATACCAACACTGCAGGAAACCAACACCGCTGGATAACCAACACCGTTGGACAACCAACAGTGGAAACCAACACGTTGGATAACAACACGTAGGATAACCAACACCGTAGGATAACCAACACTGCAGGATAACCAACACGCAGGATAACCAACACGTAGGACAACCAACACCGTTGGATAACTAACACCGCTGGATAACCAACACCGCAGGATAACCAACACCGCAGGACAACCAACACCGCAGGACAACCAACACCGTAGGATAACCAACACTGTAGGATAACCAACACCGCTGGACAACCAACACGAGGATAACCAACACCGTAGGATAACCAACACCGCAGGATAACCAACACTGTTGGATAACCAACACCGTAGGATAACCAACACCGCAGGAAACCAACACCGCAGGATAACCAACACCGTAGGACAACCAACACCGCAGGATAACCAACACCGTAGGATAACCAACACCCAGGACAACCAACACCGCTGGACAACCAACACCGTAGGATAACCAACACCCAGGATAACCAACACCGTAGGATAACCAACACCGTTGGACAACCAACACCGTAGGATAACCAACACCGCAGGAAACCAACACCGTAGGATAACCAACACCGCAGGACAACCAACACCGGAGGATAACCAACACCGCTGGATAACCAACACCGCAGGACAACCAACACCGTAGGATAACCAACACCGCAGATAACCAACACGCAGGATAACCAACACCGTAGGATAACCAACATGGATAACCAACACTGCAGGACAACCAACACCGTAGGATAACCAACACCTAGGACAACCAACACCGCAGGATAACCAACACCGTAGGATAACCAACACTGTAGGATAACCAACACTGCTGGATAACCAACACCGCAGGATAACCAACACCGTAGGATAACCAACACCGTAGGATAACCAACACGTAGGATAACCAACACCGCTGGATAACCAACACTGCTGGATAACCAACACCGTAGGATAACCAACACCGCAGGATAACCAACACCGTAGGATAACCAACACTGCTGGATAACCAACACCGTAGGATAACTAACACCGTAGGATAACCAACACCGTAGGATAACCAACACCGTAGGATAACCAACACTGGAGGACAACCAACACTGTAGGATAACTAACACTGCAGGATAACCAACACCGTAGGATAACCAACACCGTGGATAACCAACACCGTAGGATAACCAACACCGTAGGACAACCAACACCGTAGGATAACCAACACCGTTGGACAACAAACAGGAAACCAACACCGCAGGATAACCAACACCGTAGGATAACCAACACGTAGGACAACCAACACCGATAGGATAACCAACACCGTTGGATAACCAACACCCAGGACAACCAACACCGCAGGATAACCAACACTGCAGGACAACCAACACCGTAGGACAACCAACACCGCTGGACAACCAACACGTAGGATAACCAACACCGGGACAACCAACACCGTAGGATAACCAACACCGCAGGACAACCAACACCGCTGGATAACCAACACCGTAGGACAACCAACACTGCAGGACAACCCAACACCGTGGATAACCAACACTGCTGGACAACCAACACCGTTGGATAACCAACACCGTAGGATAACCAACACCGTAGGATAACCAACACGTAGGATAACCAACACTGCAGGACAACCAACACCGTTGGATAACCAACACCGTAGGATAACCAACACCAGGACAACCAACACCGTAGGATAACCAACACCGTAGGATAACCAACACCGCTGGATAACTAACACCGTAGGATAACCAACACTGCGGATAACCAACACCGTAGGAAACCAACACGCAGGATAACCAACACCGTTGGATAACCAACACCGTAGGACAACCAACACGCAGGATAACAACACCGCAGGATAACCAACAGCAGGATAACCAACACCGTAGGATAACCAACACCGTAGGATAACCAACACCGTAGGACAACCAACACCGTAGGATAACCAACACCGCAGGATAACCAACACCGCAGGACAACCAACACCGTAGGATAACCAACACCGAGGACAACCAACACCGAGGACAACAACACCGTGGATAACCAACACCGTTGGATAACCAACACCGTAGGATAACCAACAGAGGATAACCAACACCGTTGGATAACCAACACCGTAGGATAACCAACACTAGGATAACCAACACCGCAGGATAACCAACACGTTGGATAACTAACACCGCTGGATAACCAACACTGCTGGATAACCAACACGTAGGACAACCAACACCGTAGGATAACCAACACCGCAGGACAACCAACACGTAGGATAACCAACACCGTAGGACAACCAAACCGCAGGATAACCAACACCGTAGGATAACCAACACCGCTGGATAACCAACACCGCAGGATAACCAACACCGTAGGACAACCAACACCGTTGGATAACCAACACCGTTGGACAACCAACACCGCAGGATAACCAACACTGCAGGATAACCAACACCGTAGGATAACCAACACCGAGGATAACCAACACTGCTGGACAACCAACACCGTTGGATAACCAACACCGCAGGACAACCAACACCGTAGGATAACCAACACCGTTGGATAACAACACCGTAGGATAACCAACACCGTAGGATAACCAACACTGTAGGATAACCAACACTGCAGGACAACCAACACTGCTGGATAACCAACACCGTAGGACAACCAACACCGTAGGATAACCAACACCGTAGGATAACCAACACCGTTGGATAACCAACACCGTTGGATAACCAACACCGCAGGACAACCAACACCGCAGGACAACCAACACTGCAGGATAACCAACACGAGGACAACCAACACCGCTGGATAACCAACACCGTAGGATAACCAACACCGTAGGACAACCAACACTGTAGGATAACCAACACCGTAGGAAACCAACACCGTAGGATAACCAACACTGTAGGATAACCAACACCGTGGATAACCAACACGTGGATAACCAACACCGCTGGACAACCAACACCGTAGGATAACCAACACCGGGACAACCAACACCGTAGGATAACCAACACGTAGGACAACCAACACTGTTGGATAACCAACACGTTGGATAACCAACACTGCAGGATAACCAACACCGTAGGATAACCAACACCGCTGGACAACCAACACCGCAGGACAACCAACACCGTAGGATAACCAACACCGTAGGATAACCAACACTGTAGGACAACCAACACCGTAGGATAACCAACACCGCTGGACAACCAACACCGTAGGATAACCAAACTGCAGGACAACCAACACGCAGGATAACCAACACCGTTGGATAACCAACACCGTAGGACAACCCAACACTGTTGGATAACCAACACCGCAGGACAACCAACACCTAGGACAACCAACACCGAGGACAACCAACACCGTTGGACAACCAACACCGTGGATAACCAACACCGTAGGATAACCAACACCGCAGGATAACCAACACCGTAGGATAACCAACACCGTAGGATAACCAACACCGCAGGACAACCAACACCGTAGGATAACAACACCGAGGACAACCAACACGCAGGACAACCAACGTGGACAACCAACACCGCAGGATAACCAACACCGTAGGACAACCAACACCGTTGGATAACCAACACCGTTGGATAACCAACACCGCAGGACAACCAACACCGCAGGATAACCAACACCGAGGATAACCAACACCGTAGGATAACCAACACCGCAGGATAACCAACACGTAGGACAACCAACACTGCAGGATAACTAACACCGTTGGACAACCAACACCGTAGGACAACCAACACGCAGGATAACCAACACTGTTGGATAACCAACACCGCAGGACAACCAACACCGCAGGATAACCAACACCGCAGGACAACCAACACGCTGGATAACCAACACCGCTGGATAACCAACACCGTTGGATAACCAACACCGTAGGATAACCAACACTGTGGATAACCAACACCGTAGGATAACCAACACCGTAGGATAACCAACACCGTAGGATAACCAACACTGTAGGACAACCAACACTGTAGGATAACCAACACGAGGATAACCAACACGCAGGATAACCAACACTAGGACAACCAACGCCGCAGGAAACCAACACCGTAGGATAACCAACACTGCAGGATAACCAACACCGTAGGATAACCAACACTGCAGGATAACCAACACTGACAGGATAACCAACACCGTAGGATAACCAACACCGTAGGATAACCAACACGCAGGAAACCAACACCGCAGGATAACCAACACCGTAGGACAACCAACCGCTGGACAACCAACACCGTAGGATAACCAACACCGTAGGATAACCAACACTGTAGGATAACCAACACCGTTGGATAACCAACACGCTGGATAACCAACACTGCAGGATAACCAACACCGTTGGATAACCCAACACGAGGATAACCAACACCGCAGGATAACCAACACCGTAGGATAACCAACACCGTCAGGATAACCAACACCGCAGGATAACCAACACGAGGATAACAACACCGTAGGATAACCAACCAACACGTAGGACAACCAACACCGCAGGACAACCAACACTGCAGGATAACCAACACGCAGGATAACCAACACCGTAGGATAACCAACACGCAGGATAACCAACACTGTAGGATAACCAACACCGCAGGATAACCAACACTGCAGGATAACCAACACTGCTGGATAACCAACACCGCAGGACAACCAACACCGTAGGATAACCAACACCGTAGGACAACCAACACCGTAGGATAACCAACACTGCAGGACAACCAACACCGTAGGATAACCAACACCGCAGGATAACCAACACCGTAGGATAACCAACACTGCAGGATAACCAACACCGTTGGATAACCAACACCGCAGGACAACCAACACCGCAGGACAACCAACACCGTAGGATAACCAACACCGCAGGATAACCAACACCGCAGGATAACCAACACCGTTGGATAACCAACACCGCAGGACAACCAACACCGTAGGATAACCAAACTGTTGGACAACCAACACCGTAGGATAACAACACTGTAGGATAACCAACACTGCAGGATAACCAACACTGCTGGATAACCAACACCGTAGGATAACCAACACCGCAGGACAACCAACACCGCAGGATAACCAACACCGTAGGACAACCAACACTGCAGGACAACCAACACCGTTGGATAACCAACACCGCAGGACAACCAACACTGCAGGATAACCAACACCGCTGGATAACCAACACCGCTGGATAACCAACACCGTTGGATAACCAACACTGCTGGATAACCAACACGCTGGACAACCAACACCCGACAACCAACACCGTTGGACAACCCAACACCGCAGGACAACCAACACCGTAGGACAACCAACACCGCAGGATAACCAACACGAGGACAACCAACACCGTAGGACAACCAACACCGTAGGATAACCAACACCGCAGGACAACCAACACCGCAGGACAACCAACACCGTAGGATAACCAACACTGTAGGATAACCAACACTGTAGGATAACCAACACTGTTGGACAACCTAACACCGCTGGACAACCCCAACACTGTTGGATAACCAACACTGTAAGATAACCAACACTGTAGGACAACCCTAACACTGCAGGACAACCAACACCGTAGGATAACCAAATCAAATCAAATCAAATGTATTTATATAGCCCTTCGTACATCAGCTGATATCTCAAAGTGCTGTACAGAAACCCAGCCTAAAACCCCAAACAGCAAGCAAAGCATGTGAAAGAAGCACGGTGGCTAGGAAAACTCCCTAGGAAAAACTCCCCAGAAAGGCCAAAAACCTAGGAAGAAACCCAGAGAGGAACCAGGCTATGAGGGGTGGCCAGTCCTCTTCTGGCTGTGCAGGGTGGATATTATAACAGAACTTGGTCAAGATGTTAAAATGTTCAAAATGACCAGCATGGTCAAATAATAATAATCATAGTAGTTGTCGAGGGTGCAACAAGCACGCCCGTGAACAGGTCAGGGTTCCATAGCCGCAGGCAGAACAGTTGAAACTGGAGCAGCAGCACGGCCAGGTGGACTGGGGACAGCAAGGAGTCATCATACCAGGTAGTCCTGAGGCATGGTCCTAGGGCTCAGGTCCTCCGAGAGAAAGACAGAAAGAGAGAATTAGAGAGAGCATATTTAAATTCACACAGGACACTGGATAAGTCAAGAGAACTACTCCAGATGTAACAGACTGACCCTAGCCCCCTGACACATAAACTACTGCAGCATAAATACTGGAGGCTGAGACAGGAGGGATCAGAAGACACTGTGGCCCCATCCGAAGACACCCCGGACAGGGCCAAACAGACAGGATATAACCCCACCCACTTTGCCAAAGCACAGCCCCCCACACCACTAGAGGGATGTCTCCAACCACCAACTTACCGGCCCCAAGACAAGGCCGAGTATAGCCCACAAAGATCTCCGCCATGGCACAACCCAAGGGGGGGGCGCCAACCCAGACAGGAAGACCACGTCAGTGACTCAACCCACTCAAGTGACGCACCCCTCCCATGGACGGCATGGAAGAACACCAGTAAGCCAGTGACTCAGCCCCTGTAAAAGGGTCAGAGGCAGAGAGAGATTCCCAGTGGAAAGAGGGGAACCGGCAAGGCAGAGACAGCAAGGGCGGTCGTTGCTCCAGCCTTCCGCTCACCTTCACACTCCTGGGCAAGACTATACTTAATCATAGGACCTACTGAAGAGATAAGTCTTCAGTAAAGACTTAAAAGTTGAGACTGAGTCTGCGCCTCTCACATTGGTAGGCAGACCATTCCATAAAAATGGAGCTCTATAGGAGAAAGCCCTACCTCCAGCCGTTTGCTTAGAAATTCTAGGGACAATTAGGAGGCCCATGCCTTGAGACCGTAGCGCACGTGTAGGTATGCACGGCAGGACCAAATCGGAAAGATAGGTAGGAGCAAGCCCATGTAATGCTTTTTAGGTTAGCAGTAAAACCTTGAAATCAGCCCTTGCCTTAACAGGAACCAACACTGTAGGACAACCAACACCGTAGGATAACCAACACCGCAGGATAACCAACACTGCAGGATAACCAACACCGAGGACAACCAACACCGCTGGACAACCAACGCCGCTGGATAACCAAGCCGCTGGACAACCAACACTGCAGGATAACCAACACCGCAGGATAACCAACACCGAAGGACAACCAACACCGCAGGATAACCAACACCGCTGGATAACCAACACCGCAGGACAACCAACACCGTAGGACAACCAACACCGTAGGATAACCAACACCGTGGATAACCAACACCGCAGGACAACCAACACCGCAGGACAACCAACACCGCAGGACAACCAACACCGCAGGACAACCAACACCGTAGGACAACCAACACCGCAGGATAACCAACACCGCAGGACAACCAACACCGCAGGACAACCAACACCGCAGGACAACCAACACCGCAGGATAACCAACACCGCTGGACAACCAACACCGTGGATAACCAACACCGCAGGACAACCAACACCGCAGGACAACCAACACCGTAGGACAACCAACACCGCTGGATAACCAACACCGCAGGATAACCAACACCGCAGGACAACCAACACCGTAGGACAACCAACACTGCAGGACAACCAACACCGCAGGACAACCAACACCGTAGGACAACCAACACCGGGACAACCAACACCGCAGGATAACCAACACCGTAGGATAACCAACACCGCAGGATAACCAACACTGCTGGACAACCAACACCGCAGGACAACCAACACCGCAGGACAACCAACACCGTAGGATAACCAACACCGCAGGACAACCAACACCGCTGGACAACCAACACTGCAGGACAACCAACACCGCAGGACAACCAACACCGCAGGACAACCAACACCGCTGGACAACCAACACCGCTGGACAACCAACACCGCAGGACAACCAACACCGCAGGACAACCAACACCGCTGGATAACCAACACTGCAGGACAACCAACACCGTAGGACAACCAACACCGCAGGATAACCAACACCGTAGGACAACCAACACCGCAGGATAACCAACACCGCAGGACAACCAACACCGTAGGACAACCAACACCGCAGGACAACCAACACCGCAGGACAACCAACACCGCAGGATAACCAACACCGCAGGACAACCAACACCGCAGGACAACCAACACCGCAGGACAACCAACACCGCAGGACAACCAACACCGCAGGACAACCAACACCGCAGGACAACCAACACTGCAGGATAACCAACACCGCAGGACAACCAACACCGCAGGACAACCAACACCGCAGGACAACCAACACCGCAGGACAACCAACACCGCAGGACAACCAACACCGCAGGACAACCAACACTGCAGGATAACCAACACCGCAGGACAACCAACACCGCAGGACAACCAACACCGTAGGACAACCAACACCGCTGGACAACCAACACCGTTGGATAACCAACACCGCAGGATAACCAACACCGCAGGACAAAACACCGCAGGACAACCAACACCGCTGGACAACCAACACCGTAGGACAACCAACACCGCAGGACAACCAACACCGCAGGACAACCAACACCGTAGGACAACCAACACCGCAGGACAACCAACACCGTGGACAACCAACACCGCGGACAACCAACACCGCAGGACAACCAACACCGCAGGATAACCAACACCGTTGGACAACCAACACCGCAGGACAACCAACACCGTAGGATAACCAACACCGCAGGATAACCAACACCGCAGGATAACCAACACCGCAGGATAACCAACACTGCTGGACAACCAACACCGCTGGACAACCAACACCGCAGGACAACCAACACTGCAGGACAACCAACACCGCAGGATAACCAACACCGCTGGATAACCAACACCGCAGGACAACCAACACCGTAGGACAACCAACACCGCAGGATAACCAACACCGCAGGACAACCAACACCGTGATAACAACACTGCTGGATAACCAACACCGCAGGACAACCAACACCGCAGGACAACCAACACCGCAGGACAACCAACACCGCAGGACAACCAACACCGCAGGATAACCAACACCGTAGGACAACCAACACCGTAGGACAACCAACACCGCAGGACAACCAACACCGCAGGACAACCAACACCGCAGGATAACCAACACCGCAGGACAACCAACACCGTTGGACAACCAACACCGCAGGACAACCAACACCGTAGGACAACCAACACCGCAGGATAACCAACACCGCAGGACAACCAACACCGCAGGACAACCAACACCGTAGGACAACCAACACCGCAGGACAACCAACACCGCAGGACAACCAACACGCAGGACAACCAACACCGCAGGACAACCAACACCGCAGGATAACCAACACCGCAGGACAACCAACACCGCAGGACAACCAACACCGCAGGATAACCAACACCGCAGGACAACCAACACCGCAGGATAACCAACACCGCAGGACAACCAACACCGCAGGACAACCAACACCGCAGGACAACCAACACCGCAGGATAACCAACACCGCAGGACAACCAACACCGCAGGATAACCAACACCGTAGGACAACCAACACCGCAGGACAACCAACAGCAGGATAACCAACACCGTAGGACAACCAACACCGTAGGATAACCAACACCGCAGGACAACCAACACCGTTGGATAACCAACACCGCAGGACAACCAACACCGCAGGACAACCAACACCGCTGGATAACCAACACCGCAGGATAACCAACACCGCAGGACAACCAACACCGCAGGACAACCAACACCGCAGGACAACCAACACCGCAGGATAACCAACACCGCAGGACAACCAACACCGCAGGACAACCAACACCGCAGGACAACCAACACTGCAGGATAACCAACACCGTAGGATAACCAACACCGTAGGACAACCAACACCGCTGGACAACCAACACCGCAGGACAACCAACACCGCAGGATAACCAACACCGCAGGACAACCAACACCGTTGGACAACCAACACCGCTGGACAACCAACACCGCAGGACAACCAACACCGCAGGACAACCAACACCGTAGGACAACCAACACTGCAGGACAACCAACACCGTGGACAACCAACACCGCAGGACAACCAACACCGCAGGACAACCAACACCGTAGGATAACCAACACCGCTGGACAACCAACACCGCTGGACAACCAACACTGCTGGACAACCAACACCGTAGGACAACCAACACCGCAGGATAACCAACACTGTAGGATAACCAACACCGCTGGATAACCAACACCGCTGGACAACCAACACCGCAGGACAACCAACACCGAGGACAACCAACACCGCAGGATAACCAACACTGCAGGACAACCAACACGCTGGACAACCAACACCGCAGGACAACCAACACCGTAGGATAACCAACACCGCAGGATAACCAACACCGCAGGATAACCAACACCGCTGACAACCAACACCGCAGGATAACCAACACCGCAGGACAACCAACACCGCAGGACAACCAACACCGTAGGACAACCAACACCGCAGGACAACCAACACCGTTGGACAACCAACACCGCAGGACAACCAACACCGTAGGATAACCAACACTGCAGGACAACCAACACTGCAGGATAACCAACACCGCAGGACAACCAACACCGCAGGACAACCAACACGAGGACAACCAACACTGCAGGACAACCAACACTGCAGGATAACCAACACTGCAGGACAACCAACACCGCTGGACAACCAACACTGCTGGACAACCAACACCGCTGGACAACCAACACTGCAGGACAACCAACACCGCAGGACAACCAACACCGCTGGACAACCAACACCGCTGGATAACCAACACTGCAGGACAACCAACACCGCAGGACAACCAACACCGTTGGATAACCAACACCGCAGGACAACCAACACCGCAGGATAACCAACACCGCAGGATAACCAACACTGCAGGACAACCAACACCGTAGGACAACCAACACCGCTGGACAACCAACACCGCAGGACAACCAACACCGCAGGATAACCAACACCGTAGGATAACCAACACCGCTGGACAACCAACACCGTAGGACAACCAACACCGCAGGACAACCAACACCGCAGGACAACCAACACCGCAGGACAACCAACACCGCAGGACAACCAACACCGCAGGACAACCAACACGCTGGACAACCAACACCGCAGGACAACCAACACCGCAGGACAACCAACACCGCAGGATAACCAACACCGCAGGACAACCAACACTGCAGGACAACCAACACCGCAGGACAACCAACACCGTTGGACAACCAACACCGCTGGACAACCAACACCGTAGGACAACCAACACCGCAGGACAACCAACACCGCAGGACAACCAACACCGAGGATAACCAACACCGCAGGACAACCAACACCGCAGGACAACCAACACCGCAGGACAACCAACACCGCTGGACAACCAACACTGCAGGACAACCAACACCGCAGACAACCAACACCGCAGGATAACCAACACCGCAGGATAACCAACACCGTTGGATAACCAACACCGCTGGACAACCAACACCGCTGGACAACCAACACTGCAGGACAACCAACACTGCAGGATAACCAACACCGCAGGACAACCAACACTGCTGGACAACCAACACCGCAGGACAACCAACACCGCAGGATAACCAACACCGCAGGATAACCAACACCGTAGGACAACCAACACCGCAGGACAACCAACACCGTAGGACAACCAACACTGCTGGACAACCAACACCGTGGACAACCAACACCGCTGGACAACCAACACCGCAGGACAACCAACACCGTAGGATAACCAACACCGCAGGACAACCAACACCGCTGGACAACCAACACCGTAGGACAACCAACACCGTAGGACAACCAACACCGCGGACAACCAACACTGCTGGACAACCAACACCGCAGGACAACCAACACCGTAGGACAACCAACACCGTGGACAACCAACACCGCAGGATAACCAACACCGCAGGACAACCAACACCGCAGGACAACCAACACCGTAGGACAACCAACACCGCAGGATAACCAACACCGCAGGATAACCAACACCGCAGGACAACCAACACCGTTGGACAACCAACACCGTAGGATAACCAACACTGCAGGACAACCAACACCGTAGGACAACCAACACCGCTGGACAACCAACACCGCTGGACAACCAACACCGTAGGACAACCAACACCGCAGGACAACCAACACCGTTGGATAACCAACACCGCAGGACAACCAACACCGCAGGACAACCAACACCGCAGGATAACCAACACCGCAGGACAACCAACACCGCAGGACAACCAACACCGCAGGACAACCAACACCGCAGGACAACCAACACTGCAGGACAACCAACACCGCAGGATAACCAACACCGCAGGACAACCAACACCGCTGGACAACCAACACTGCAGGATAACCAACACCGCAGGATAACCAACACCGCAGGATAACCAACACCGCAGGATAACCAACACCGCTGGACAACCAACACCGTAGGACAACCAACACCGCTGGACAACCAACACCGCAGGACAACCAACACCGCAGGACAACCAACACCGCAGGACAACCAACACCGCAGGACAACCAACACCGCAGGACAACCAACACCGCAGGACAACCAACACCGTAGGATAACCAACACCGCAGGATAACCAACACCGCTGGACAACCAACACCGCAGGATAACCAACACTGCAGGACAACCAACACCGTGGACAACCAACACCGCAGGACAACCAACACCGCAGGACAACCAACACCGTAGGACAACCAACACTGCAGGATAACCAACACCGTTGGATAACCAACACCGCTGGATAACCAACACCGCAGGACAACCAACACCGCAGGATAACCAACACCGCAGGATAACCAACACCGCTGGACAACCAACACCGCAGGATAACCAACACCGCAGGACAACCAACACCGCAGGATAACCAACACCGCAGGACAACCAACACCGCAGGACAACCAACACCGCAGGACAACCAACACTGCAGGACAACCAACACCGTTGGATAACCAACACCGTAGGACAACCAACACCGTAGGACAACCAACACCGTAGGATAACCAACACCGCAGGATAACCAACACCGCTGGACAACCAACACCGTAGGATAACCAACACCGCAGGATAACCAACACCGCAGGACAACCAACACCGTAGGACAACCAACACTGCTGGACAACCAACACCGCTGGATAACCAACACCGCAGGATAACCAACACCGTAGGACAACCAACACCGCAGGATAACCAACACTGCAGGACAACCAACACCGCAGGACAACCAACACTGTTGGACAACCAACACCGCAGGACAACCAACACCGCAGGACAACCAACACCGCAGGACAACCAACACCGCAGGACAACCAACACCGCAGGATAACCAACACCGCAGGATAACCAACACCGCAGGACAACCAACACCGCAGGACAACCAACACCGCAGGACAACCAACACCGTTGGACAACCAACACCGCAGGACAACCAACACTGCAGGATAACCAACACCGCAGGACAACCAACACCGCAGGACAACCAACACTGCAGGATAACCAACACCGCAGGACAACCAACACCGCAGGACAACCAACACCGTAGGACAACCAACACCGCAGGACAACCAACACCGCAGGACAACCAACACCGCAGGACAACCAACACCGCTGGACAACCAACACCGCAGGACAACCAACACCGCAGGACAACCAACACCGTAGGACAACCAACACCGCAGGATAACCAACACCGCAGGACAACCAACACCGCAGGACAACCAACACCGCAGGACAACCAACACCGCAGGACAACCAACACCGTAGGACAACCAACACCGCGGGACAACCAACACCGCAGGACAACCAACACCGTAGGACAACCAACACCGCTGGACAACCAACACTGCAGGACAACCAACACCGCAGGACAACCAACACCGCTGGACAACCAACACCGCAGGACAACCAACACCGCAGGACAACCAACACCGCAGGACAACCAACACCGCAGGACAACCAACACCGCAGGACAACCAACACTGCAGGACAACCAACACCGCAGGACAACCAACACCGCAGGACAACCAACACCGCAGGATAACCAACACCGCAGGACAACCAACACCGCAGGACAACCAACACCGCAGGACAACCAACACCGCAGGACAACCAACACCGCAGGACAACCAACACCGCTGGACAACCAACACCGCAGGACAACCAACACCGTAGGATAACCAACACCGCAGGACAACCAACACCGCAGGACAACCAACACTGCTGGACAACCAACACCGCAGGACAACCAACACCGCAGGACAACCAACACCGTAGGACAACCAACACCGCAGGACAACCAACACGCTGGACAACCAACACTGCAGGACAACCAACACCGCAGGACAACCAACACCGTAGGACAACCAACACCGCAGGATAACCAACACTGCAGGACAACCAACACCGCTGGACAACCAACACCGTAGGACAACCAACACTGCAGGACAACCAACACTGCAGGATAACCAACACCGCTGGACAACCAACACCGCTGGACAACCAACACCGCTGGACAACCAACACTGCAGGATAACCAACACCGTAGGACAACCAACACCGCTGGACAACCAACACCGCAGGACAACCAAACCGCTGGACAACCAACACCGCAGGACAACCAACACTGCAGGATAACCAACACTGCAGGACAACCAACACTGCAGGACAACCAACACTGCTGGACAACCAACACTGCAGGACAACCAACACCGTAGGATAACCAACACCGCAGGATAACCAACACCGCTGGACAACCAACACCGCAGGACAACCAACACCGCAGGATAACCAACACCGTAGGACAACCAACACCGCAGGACAACCAACACTGCAGGACAACCAACACCGCAGGATAACCAACACCGCAGGACAACCAACACCGCAGGATAACCAACACCGCAGGACAACCAACACCGTAGGACAACCAACACCGCAGGATAACCAACACCGTAGGACAACCAACACCGCAGGACAACCAACACCGTTGGACAACCAACACTGCAGGATAACCAACACCGTGGACAACCAACACTGCAGGATAACCAACACCGTAGGACAACCAACACCGCAGGACAACCAACACCGCTGGACAACCAACACCGCTGGACAACCAACACCGCAGGATAACCAACACTGCAGGACAACCAACACTGCAGGACAACCAACACCGCAGGACAACCAACACTGCGGACAACCAACGCCGTTGGACAACCAACACTGCAGGACAACCAACACCGCAGGACAACCAACACCGCAGGACAACCAACACCGCAGGACAACCAACACCGCAGGACAACCAACACTGCAGGACAACCAACACCG
The DNA here is from genome assembly GCF_905237065.1 of Salmo salar. NCBI lineage: Eukaryota > Metazoa > Chordata > Actinopteri > Salmoniformes > Salmonidae > Salmo > Salmo salar. The sequence goes on from NW_025550489.1 coordinate 34,415, forward strand.
CAGGACAACCAACACTGCAGGATAACCAACACTGCAGGACAACCAACACCGCAGGACAACCAACACCGCAGGACAACCAACACGAGGACAACCAACACCGTTGGACAACCAACACCGTAGGATAACCAACACCGCAGGACAACCAACACCGTAGGATAACCAACACTGCAGGATAACCAACACCGCTGGATAACCAACACCGCAGGATAACCAACACCGCAGGACAACCAACACCGTAGGATAACCAACACTGGGACAACCAACACCGCAGGATAACCAACACCGTAGGACAACCAACACCGTAGGACAACCAACACCGCAGGATAACCAACACCGTAGGATAACCAACACCGTAGGACAACCAACACCGCAGGACAACCAACACGCTGGACAACCAACACCGTAGGATAACCAACACCGCAGGATAACCAACACCGCAGGACAACCAACACCGCAGGACAACCAACACGCTGGATAACCAACACCGCAGGACAACCAACACCGCAGGATAACCAACACCGCAGGACAACCAACACCGCAGGACAACCAACACCGCAGGACAACCAACACCGCAGGACAACCAACACCGCTGGACAACCAACACCGCAGGATAACCAACACCGCAGGACAACCAACACTGCAGGACAACCAACACCGCAGGACAACCAACACCGCAGGACAACCAACACCGTGGACAACCAACACTGCAGGACAACCAACACCGCAGGACAACCAACACTGCAGGACAACCAACACCGCTGGACAACCAACACCGCTGGACAACCAACACCGTAGGACAACCAACACCGCAGGACAACCAACACCGCAGGATAACCAACACCGCTGGACAACCAACACCGCAGGACAACCAACACCGCAGGATAACCAACACCGCAGGACAACCAACACCGCAGGATAACCAACACCGCTGGATAACCAACACCGCAGGACAACCAACCCGTGGACAACCAACACCGCAGGACAACCAACACTGCAGGACAACCAACACCGCTGGACAACCAACACCGCAGGACAACCAACACCGTAGGACAACCAACACCGCAGGACAACCAACACCGTAGGACAACCAACACCGCAGGACAACCAACACCGAGGACAACCAACACTGCAGGACAACCAACACCGCAGGACAACCAACACCGTAGGATAACCAACACCGCTGGACAACCAACACCGCAGGACAACCAACACCGCAGGACAACCAACACCGCAGGACAACCAACACCGCAGGACAACCAACACCGCAGGACAACCAACACCGCTGGACAACCAACACCGCAGGATAACCAACACCGCAGGACAACCAACACCGTAGGACAACCAACACCGCAGGACAACCAACACCGCTGGACAACCAACACCGTAGGACAACCAACACCGCAGGACAACCAACACCGCAGGACAACCAACACTGTTGGACAACCAACACCGCAGGACAACCAACACCGCAGGACAACCAACACCGCAGGATAACCAACACCGCAGGATAACCAACACCGCAGGACAACCAACACCGTAGGACAACCAACACCGCAGGACAACCAACACCGCAGGATAACCAACACCGTAGGACAACCAACACCGCAGGACAACCAAACCGCAGGACAACCAACACCGCAGGACAACCAACACTGCAGGACAACCAACACCGCTGGACAACCAACACCGTTGGACAACCAACACCGCAGGACAACCAACACCGCAGGATAACCAACACCGCTGGACAACCAACACCGTAGGATAACCAACACCGCAGGACAACCAACACCGCAGGACAACCAACACCGCAGGACAACCAACACCGCAGGACAACCAACACCGCAGGACAACCAACACCGCAGGATAACCAACACCGTAGGACAACCAACACCGCAGGACAACCAACACCGCAGGACAACCAACACCGCTGGACAACCAACACCGCAGGACAACCAACACTGCAGGATAACCAACACCGCAGGACAACCAACACCGCAGGACAACCAACACCGCAGGACAACCAACACCGCAGGACAACCAACACCGTAGGACAACCAACACCGCGGACAACCAACACCGCGGACAACCAACACCGCAGGACAACCAACACCGCTGGACAACCAACACCGCAGGACAACCAACACCGCAGGACAACCAACACCGCAGGACAACCAACACCGTAGGACAACCAACACCGCAGGACAACCAACACCGCAGGACAACCAACACCGCAGGATAACCAACACCGCAGGACAACCAACACCGTAGGACAACCAACACCGCTGGATAACCAACACCGCAGGATAACCAACACCGCAGGACAACCAACACCGCTGGACAACCAACACCGTAGGACAACCAACACCGCAGGACAACCAACACCGCAGGACAACCAACACCGCTGGACAACCAACACCGCAGGACAACCAACACCGCAGGACAACCAACACCGTAGGACAACCAACACCGCTGGACAACCAACACCGCTGGATAACCAACACCGCAGGACAACCAACACCGTAGGACAACCAACACTGCAGGACAACCAACACCGCAGGACAACCAACACCGCAGGACAACCAACACCGCAGGACAACCAACACTGCCGGACAACCAACACCGCAGGATAACCAACACCGCTGGACAACCAACACCGCAGGACAACCAACACTGCAGGACAACCAACACCGTAGGATAACCAACACCGCAGGACAACCAACACCGCAGGACAACCAACACCGCAGGACAACCAACACCGCTGGACAACCAACACCGTAGGACAACCAACACTGCAGGATAACCAACACCGTAGGACAACCAACACCGCAGGACAACCAACACCGCAGGATAACCAACACCGCTGGACAACCAACACCGCTGGACAACCAACACCGCTGGACAACCAACACCGTAGGACAACCAACACCGCAGGACAACCAACACCGTAGGACAACCAACACCGCAGGACAACCAACACTGCAGGACAACCAACACTGCAGGATAACCAACACTGCAGGACAACCAACACCGCAGGACAACCAACACCGAGGACAACCAACACCGCAGGACAACCAACACCGTAGGACAACCAACACCGCAGGATAACCAACACCGCAGGACAACCAACACCGTAGGATAACCAACACCGCAGGACAACCAACACCGCAGGATAACCAACACCGCAGGACAACCAACACCGTAGGATAACCAACACCGCAGGACAACCAACACCGCAGGATAACCAACACCGCAGGACAACCAACACCGCAGGATAACCAACACCGTAGGACAACCAACACTGCAGGATAACCAACACCGTAGGACAACCAACACCGCAGGATAACCAACACCGCAGGACAACCAACACCGCAGGATAACCAACACCGTAGGACAACCAACACTGCAGGATAACCAACACCGTAGGATAACCAACACCGTGGACAACCAACACCGCAGGACAACCAACACCGTGGACAACCAACACCGCAGGACAACCAACACCGCAGGACAACCAACACCGCAGGACAACCAACACCGTAGGACAACCAACACCGCAGGACAACCAACACCGCAGGATAACCAACACCGTAGGACAACCAACACCGCAGGACAACCAACACCGTAGGACAACCAACACCGTAGGACAACCAACACCGTAGGACAACCAACACCGCAGGATAACCAACACCGCAGGATAACCAACACCGTAGGATAACCAACACCGCAGGATAACCAACACCGCTGGACAACCAACACCGTAGGACAACCAACACCGCAGGACAACCAACACCGCAGGACAACCAACACCGCAGGACAACCAACACCGCAGGATAACCAACACCGTAGGACAACCAACACCGCAGGACAACCAACACCGCTGGACAACCAACACCGCAGGACAACCAACACCGCAGGACAACCAACACCGCAGGACAACCAACACCGTAGGATAACCAACACCGCAGGACAACCAACACCGCTGGACAACCAACACCGCAGGACAACCAACACCGTGGACAACCAACACTGCAGGATAACCAACACCGCAGGACAACCAACACCGCAGGACAACCAACACCGCAGGATAACCAACACCGCAGGACAACCAACACCGCAGGATAACCAACACCGCAGGACAACCAACACCGCAGGACAACCAACACCGCAGGACAACCAACACTGCAGGATAACCAACACCGCAGGACAACCAACACCGCAGGACAACCAACACCGTAGGATAACCAACACTGCAGGACAACCAACACCGTAGGATAACCAACACCGAGGATAACCAACACCGCAGGAAAACCAACACCGCAGGACAACCAACACCGCAGGACAACCAACACCGCAGGACAACCAACACCGCAGGATAACCAACACCGCAGGATAACCAACACCGCAGGATAACCAACACCGCTGGACAACCAACACCGTGGACAACCAACACTGCAGGACAACCAACACCGCAGGACAACCAACACTGCAGGATAACCAACACCGTAGGACAACCAACACCGCAGGATAACCAACACCGCAGGACAACCAACACCGCAGGATAACCAACACCGCAGGACAACCAACACCGCTGGACAACCAACACCGTGGACAACCAACACCGCTGGACAACCAACACCGCAGGACAACCAACACCGTTGGACAACCAACACTGCAGGATAACCAACACCGTAGGACAACCAACACCGTAGGATAACCAACACTGCAGGACAACCAACACTGCAGGACAACCAACACCGCAGGATAACCAACACTGCAGGACAACCAACACCGAAGGACAACCAACACCGCAGGACAACCAACACCGCAGGATAACCAACACCGTAGGACAACCAACACCGTTGGATAACCAACACCGTTGGACAACCAACACCGCTGGATAACCAACACTGTTGGATAACCAACACCGTAAGATAACCAACACCGTAGGATAACCCCAACACTGCAGGATAACCAACACTGTAGGATAACCAAATCAAATCAAATCAAATGTATTTTATATAGCCCTTCGTACATCAGCTGATATCTCAAAGTGCTGTACAGAAACCCAGCCTAAAACCCCAAACAGCAAGCAAAGCATGTGAAAGAAGCACGGTGGCTAGGAAAACTCCCTAGGAAAAACTCCCTAGAAAGGCCAAAAACCTAGGAAGAAACCCAGAGAGGAACCAGGCTATGAGGGGTGGACAGTCCTCTTCTGGCTGTGCAGGGTGGATATTATAACAGAACATGGTCAAGGAGTTAAAATGTTCATAAATGACCAGCATGGTCAAATAATAATAATCATAGTAGTTGTCGAGGGTGCAACAAGCACGTCCGGTGAACAGGTCAGGGTTCCATAGCCGCAGGCAGAACAGTTGAAACTGGAGCAGCAGCACGGCCAGGTGGACTGGGGACAGCAAGGAGTCATCATACCAGGTAGTCCTGAGGCATGGTCCTAGGGCTCAGGTCCTCCGAGAGAAAGACAGAAAGAAAGAGAGAATTAGAGAGAGCATATTTAAATTCACACAGGACACCGGATAAGTCAAGAGAACTACTCCAGATGTAACAGACTGACCCTAGCCCCCGACACATAAACTACTGCAGCATAAATACTGGAGGCTGAGACAGGAGGGATCAGAAGACACTGTGGCCCCATCCGATGACACCCCGGACAGGGCCAAACAGGCAGGATATAACCCCACCCACTTTGCCAAAGCACAGCCCCCCACACCACTAGAGGGATGTCTCCAACCACCAACTTACCGCCCCAAGACAAGGCCGAGTATAGCCCACAACGATCTCCGTCATGGCACAACCCAAGGGGGGGCGCCAACCCAGACAGGAAGACCACGCCAGTGACTCAACCCACTCAAGTGACGCACCCCTCCCATGGACGGCATGGAAGAACACCAGTAAGCCAGTGACTCAGCCCCTGTAAAAGGGTCAGAGGCAGAGAGAGATTCCCAGTGGAAAGAGGGGAACCGCAAGGCAGAGACAGCAAGGGCGGTTCGTTGCTCCAGCCTTTCCGCTCACTTTCACACTCCTGGGCAAGACTATACTTAATCATAGGACCTACTGAAGAGATAAGTCTTCAGTAAAGACTTAAAAGTTGAGACTGAGTCTGCGCCTCTCACATTGGTAGGCAGACCATTCCATAAAAATGGAGCTCTATAGGAGAAAGCCCTACCTCCAGCCGTTTGCTTAGAAATTCTAGGGACAATTAGGAGGCCCATGCCTTGTGACCGTAGCGCACGTGTAGGTATGTACGGCAGGACCAAATCGGAAAGATAGGTAGGAGCAAGCCCATGTAATGCTTTTTAGGTTAGCAGTAAAACCTTGAAATCAGCCCCTTGCCTTAACAGGAACCAACACTGTAGGACAACCAACACCGTAGGATAACCAACACCGCTGGACAACCAACACCGCAGGACAACCAACACCGCAGGATAACCAACACCGTTGGATAACCAACACCGTTGGATAACCAACGCTGTTGGATAACCAACACCGTAGGACAACCAACACCGCAGGATAACCAACACCGAAGGATAACCAACACTGCAGGATAACCAACACCGTTGGACAACCAACACCGTAGGATAACCAACACCGCAGGATAACCAGCACCGCAGGACAACCAACACCGTTGGATAACCAACACCGCTGGACAACCAACACCGCAGGACAACCAACACTGCAGGATAACCAACACCGTAGGACAACCAACACCGCAGGATAACCAACACCGCTGGACAACCAACACTGCAGGACAACCAACACCGTAGGACAACCAACACCGCAGGATAACCAACACTGCTGGATAACCAACACCGCTGGATAACCAACACCGCAGGACAACCAACACCGCAGGACAACCAACACCGCAGGATAACCAACACCGCTGGACAACCAACACCGCTGGATAACCAACACTGCAGGATAACCAACGCCGCAGGACAACCAACGCCGTTGGACAACCAACACCGCTGGATAACCAACACCGCAGGATAACCAACACCGCAGGACAACCAACACCGCAGGACAACCAACACCGCAGGATAACCAACACCGCAGGACAACCAACACCGTAGGATAACCAACACCGTAGGACAACCAACACCGCAGGATAACCAACACCGCAGGATAACCAACACCGCAGGATAACCAACACCGCTGGATAACCAACACCGCAGGACAACCAACACCGCAGGATAACCAACACCGCAGGACAACCAACACCGCGGGATAACCAACACCGTTGGATAACCAACACCGCAGGATAACCAACACTGCAGGACAACCAACACCGTAGGATAACCAACACCGCAGGATAACCAACACCGCAGGACAACCAACACCGTTGATAACCAACACCGCAGGACAACCAACACCGCAGGACAACCAACACCGCAGGACAACCAACACCGTAGGACAACCAACACCGCAGGACAACCAACACCGAGGACAACCAACACCGTAGGACAACCAACACTGCAGGATAACCAACACCGCAGGACAACCAACACCGTTGGACAACCAACACCGCAGGACAACCAACACTGCAGGACAACCAACACCGCAGGATAACCAACACCGTTGGATAACCAACACCGCAGGATAACCAACACCGCAGGACAACCAACACCGTAGGATAACCAACACCGCGGATAACCAACACTGCTGGACAACCAACACCGCAGGACAACCAACACTGCAGGACAACCAACACCGAGGACAACCAACACCGCAGGACAACCAACACCGCAGGACAACCAACACCGCTGGACAACCAACACCGCGGACAACCAACACCGTAGGACAACCAACACCGCAGGACAACCAACACCGCAGGACAACCAACACCGCTGGACAACCAACACCGCAGGATAACCAACACCGCAGGACAACCAACACCGCTGGACAACCAACACCGCAGGATAACCAACACCGCAGGATAACCAACACCGCAGGACAACCAACACCGTAGGACAACCAACACCGTAGGACAACCAACACTGCAGGATAACCAACACCGTAGGATAACCAACACCGTAGGATAACCAACACCGCTGGACAACCAACACCGCAGGACAACCAACACCGTAGGACAACCAACACCGCAGGACAACCAACACCGCTGGACAACCAACACCGCAGGATAACCAACACCGCAGGACAACCAACACCGCAGGATAACCAACACCGCAGGATAACCAACACCGTTGGACAACCAACACCGCAGGATAACCAACACCGCAGGACAACCAACACCGCAGGACAACCAACACTGCAGGATAACCAACACCGTAGGATAACCAACACTGCTGGATAACCAACACTGCTGGACAACCAACACCGTAGGATAACCAACACCGTAGGACAACCAACACCGCAGGATAACCAACACCGCAGGATAACCAACACCGTAGGATAACCAACACCGCAGGACAACCAACACCGTGGACAACCAACACCGCAGGACAACCAACACCGCAGGACAACCAACACTGCAGGATAACCAACACCGCAGGACAACCAACACCGCAGGATAACCAACACCGCAGGACAACCAACACCGCTGGACAACCAACACCGTTGGACAACCAACACCGTAGGACAACCAACACCGTAGGATAACCAACACCGCTGGACAACCAACACCGCTGGACAACCAACACCGTAGGACAACCAACACCGCAGGACAACCAACACCGCAGGATAACCAACACCGCAGGATAACCAACACCGCAGGACAACCAACACCGCTGGATAACCAACACCGCAGGACAACCAACACCGAGGACAACCAACACCGCAGGATAACCAACACCGTAGGATAACCAACACCGTAGGACAACCAACACCGCAGGACAACCAACACCGTAGGACAACCAACACCGCAGGATAACCAACACCGTTGGACAACCAACACCGTTGGACAACCAACACTGCAGGATAACCAACACCGTAGGACAACCAACACCGCAGGATAACCAACACCGCAGGACAACCAACACCGTAGGATAACCAACACTGCTGGACAACCAACACCGTAGGATAACCAACACTGCAGGATAACCAACACCGCTGGACAACCAACACCGCAGGATAACCAACACCGCAGGACAACCAACACCGCAGGACAACCAACACCGCAGGACAACCAACACCGCGGATAACCAACACCGTAGGATAACCAACACCGCAGGACAACCAACACCGCAGGATAACCAACACCGTAGGACAACCAACACTGCAGGACAACCAACACCGAGGATAACCAACACCGCAGGACAACCAACACCGTAGGACAACCAACACTGCTGGATAACCAACACCGTGGACAACCAACACCGCAGGACAACCAACACCGGACAACCAACACTGCAGGATAACCAACACCGTAGGACAACCAACACCGTAGGACAACCAACACCGTAGGACAACCAACACCGTAGGACAACCAACACCGCAGGACAACCAACACCGTTGGACAACCAACACCGTAGGACAACCAACACCGTAGGACAACCAACACCGTAGGATAACCAACACCGCTGGACAACCAACACCGCTGGATAACCAACACCGCAGGACAACCAACACCGCAGGACAACCAACACCGCAGGACAACCAACACCGTTGGACAACCAACACCGCTGGATAACCAACACCGCAGGATAACCAACACCGCAGGACAACCAACACCGCAGGACAACCAACACCGCTGGACAACCAACACCGCAGGATAACCAACACCGCAGGACAACCAACACCGTAGGACAACCAACACCGCTGGACAACCAACACCGTAGGACAACCAACACCGCAGGACAACCAACACCGTAGGACAACCAACACCGCAGGACAACCAACACCGCTGGACAACCAACACTGCAGGACAACCAACACCGCAGGACAACCAACACCGTAGGACAACCAACACCGCAGGACAACCAACACCGCTGGACAACCAACACCGTTGGACAACCAACACCGCAGGATAACCAACACCGTAGGACAACCAACACCGCAGGACAACCAACACCGTTGGACAACCAACACTGCTGGACAACCAACACCGTAGGATAACCAACACCGCAGGAAAACCAACACCGTAGGATAACCAACACCGTAGGACAACCAACACCGCTGGATAACCAACACCGCTGGACAACCAACACCGTAGGACAACCAACACCGTAGGACAACCAACACTGAGGATAACCAACACCGTAGGACAACCAACACCGTAGGATAACCAACACCGGGACAACCAACACCGTAGGACAACCAACACCGTAGGACAACCAACACCGCAGGACAACCAACACCGCAGGATAACCAACACCGCAGGATAACCAACACCGTAGGATAACCAACACTGCTGGATAACCAACACCGTTGGACAACCAACACCGCAGGATAACCAACACCGCAGGATAACCAACACTGCAGGACAACCAACACCGCAGGACAACCAACACCGCAGGACAACCAACACCGCAGGATAACCAACACCGCAGGACAACCAACACCGCAGGATAACCAACACCGTTGGACAACCAACACCGCAGGATAACCAACACCGTAGGACAACCAACACTGCAGGACAACCAACACCGTGGACAACCAACACCGCTGGACAACCAACACTGCAGGACAACCAACACTGCAGGACAACCAACACCGTAGGACAACCAACACCGCTGGATAACCAACACCGTGGACAACCAACACCGTAGGATAACCAACACCGTAGGACAACCAACACCGCAGGATAACCAACACCGTAGGATAACCAACACCGCAGGACAACCAACACCGCAGGACAACCAACACCGCAGGATAACCAACACCGCTAGGATAACCAACACCGTAGGACAACCAACACCGTAGGACAACCAACACCGCAGGATAACCAACACCGTAGGATAACCAACACCGCAGGACAACCAACACCGTAGGACAACCAACACCGCAGGACAACCAACACCGTAGGACAACCAACACCGTAGGACAACCAACACCGTGGACAACCAACACCGCAGGACAACCAACACCGTAGGACAACCAACACCGCAGGACAACCAACACCGCAGGATAACCAACACCGCTGGACAACCAACACCGTAGGATAACCAACACCGCAGGACAACCAACACCGTAGGATAACCAACACCGCAGGACAACCAACACCGCAGGATAACCAACACCGTAGGACAACCAACACCGCAGGACAACCAACACCGCAGGATAACCAACACCGCAGGACAACCAACACCGCAGGACAACCAACACCGTAGGATAACCAACACCGCAGGACAACCAACACCGCTGGACAACCAACACTGCAGGACAACCAACACCGCAGGACAACCAACACCGCAGGATAACCAACACCGCAGGACAACCAACACCGTAGGACAACCAACACTGTGGACAACCAACACCGCAGGATAACCAACACCGCAGGATAACCAACACCGCAGGACAACCAACACTGCTGGACAACCAACACCGCAGGACAACCAACACCGCAGGACAACCAACACCGAGGATAACCAACACTGCAGGACAACCAACACCGTTGGACAACCAACACCGCAGGATAACCAACACCGCAGGACAACCAACACCGCAGGATAACCAACACTGCAGGACAACCAACACCGCAGGATAACCAACACCGTTGGATAACCAACACCGCAGGACAACCAACACCGTAGGACAACCAACACTGCAGGACAACCAACACCGCAGGATAACCAACACCGCAGGACAACCAACACCGTAGGACAACCAACACTGCAGGACAACCAACACCGTAGGACAACCAACACCGCAGGATAACCAACACCGTTGGACAACCAACACCGCAGGACAACCAACACCGTAGGACAACCAACACCGCAGGACAACCAACACCGTAGGATAACCAACACCGCAGGACAACCAACACCGCTGGATAACCAACACCGCAGGACAACCAACACCGCAGGACAACCAACACCGGGATAACCAACACCGCTGGACAACCAACACCGCAGGATAACCAACACCGTAGGACAACCAACACCGCAGGACAACCAACACCGCTGGACAACCAACACCGTAGGATAACCAACACCGTAGGACAACCAACACCGTAGGACAACCAACACCGCTGGACAACCAACACCGCAGGACAACCAACACCGTAGGACAACCAACACTGTAGGACAACCAACACCGTAGGACAACCAACACCGCAGGATAACCAACACCGCAGGATAACCAACACCGCAGGATAACCAACACCGCAGGATAACCAACACGTGGACAACCAACACCGTAGGACAACCAACACCGGGATAACCAACACTGCAGGATAACCAACACCGTAGGATAACCAACACCGTAGGACAACCAACACCGCAGGACAACCAACACCGTAGGATAACCAACACTGCAGGACAACCAACACCGCTGGATAACCAACACTGCAGGACAACCAACACCGCTGGACAACCAACACCGTAGGACAACCAACACCGTAGGATAACCAACACCGTAGGACAACCAACACCGTAGGATAACCAACACCGCAGGACAACCAACACCGCTGGACAACCAACACCGTAGGATAACCAACACCGTAGGACAACCAACACCGCAGGATAACCAACACCGCTGGACAACCAACACCGTTGGACAACCAACACCGCAGGACAACCAACACCGCAGGACAACCAACACCGCAGGACAACCAACACCGCAGGACAACCAACACCGCAGGACAACCAACACCGCAGGATAACCAACACCGTAGGATAACCAACACCGCACCGCGGACAACCAACACCGTAGGATAACCAACACCGCAGGATAACCAACACCGTAGGACAACCAACACTGCAGGACAACCAACACCGCAGGATAACCAACACCGCAGGACAACCAACACCGCAGGACAACCAACACCGCAGGACAACCAACACCGCAGGATAACCAACGCCGTTGGACAACCAACACTGCAGGACAACCAACACCGCAGGATAACCAACACCGCAGGATAACCAACACCGCAGGACAACCAACACCGCTGGACAACCAACACCGCTGGATAACCAACACCGTAGGACAACCAACACTGTAGGACAACCAACACCGCAGGATAACCAACACCGCAGGACAACCAACACTGCTGGATAACCAACACCGCAGGATAACCAACACCGTAGGACAACCAACACCGTAGGACAACCAACACCGTAGGATAACCAACACCGCAGGATAACCAACACCGCTGGACAACCAACACCGCAGGATAACCAACACTGCAGGATAACCAACACCGCAGGATAACCAACACTGCTGGACAACCAACACCGCAGGACAACCAACACCGTTGGACAACCAACACCGTAGGATAACCAACACCGTAGGACAACCAACACCGCAGGATAACCAACACTGCTGGACAACCAACACCGTAGGACAACCAACACCGCAGGACAACCAACACCGTAGGACAACCAACACCGCTGGACAACCAACACCGCAGGACAACCAACACCGTTGGATAACCAACACCGCAGGATAACCAACACCGCAGGACAACCAACACCGTAGGACAACCAACACTGCAGGATAACCAACACCGCAGGACAACCAACACCGCAGGACAACCAACACCGTAGGACAACCAACACCGTAGGACAACCAACACCGCAGGACAACCAACACCGCAGGATAACCAACACCGCTGGACAACCAACACCGCAGGACAACCAACACCGCAGGACAACCAACACCGAGGACAACCAACACCGCAGGACAACCAACACCGCAGGACAACCAACACTGCAGGACAACCAACACCGTAGGATAACCAACACCGTAGGACAACCAACACCGTTGGACAACCAACACTGCAGGATAACCAACACCGCAGGACAACCAACACCGTAGGACAACCAACACCGCAGGACAACCAACACCGTAGGACAACCAACACGCTGGACAACCAACACCGTAGGACAACCAACACCGCAGGACAACCAACACCGTAGGACAACCAACACCGCAGGACAACCAACCTGCTGGACAACCAACACCGTAGGACAACCAACACCGTAGGATAACCAACACCGTAGGATAACCAACACCGTAGGACAACCAACACCGCAGGACAACCAACACCGCAGGACAACCAACACCGCAGGATAACCAACACCGCAGGATAACCAACACCGCAGGACAACCAACACCGCAGGACAACCAACACCGCAGGACAACCAACACCGCAGGACAACCAACACCGTTGGACAACCAACACCGCAGGACAACCAACACTGAGGACAACCAACCCGCAGGACAACCAACACCGTAGGATAACCAACACCGCAGGATAACCAACGCTGCTGGACAACCAACACCGTAGGATAACCAACACCGTAGGATAACCAACACCGTTGGACAACCAACACCGTAGGACAACCAACACCGCAGGACAACCAACACCGCAGGACAACCAACACCGTAGGACAACCAACACCGCAGGACAACCAACACCGCAGGACAACCAACACCGTAGGACAACCAACACCGCAGGACAACCAACACCGCAGGACAACCAACACCGTAGGATAACCAACACCGCAGGACAACCAACACCGTAGGACAACCAACCTGCTGGACAACCAACACCGCAGGATAACCAACACCGCAGGACAACCAACACCGCAGGATAACCAACACCGTAGGATAACCAACACTGCTGGACAACCAACACCGTAGGATAACCAACACCGCAGGATAACCAACACCGCAGGACAACCAACACCGTTGGACAACCAACACCGTTGGACAACCAACACCGCAGGACAACCAACACTGTTGGACAACCAACACCGCAGGATAACCAACACTGCAGGACAACCAACACTGCAGGATAACCAACACCGCAGGACAACCAACACCGAGGATAACCAACACCGTAGGACAACCAACACCGCTGGACAACCAACACCGCAGGATAACCAACACCGTAGGATAACCAACACCGTAGGATAACCAACACTGTTGGATAACCAACACCGCAGGATAACCAACACCGTAGGACAACCAACACCGTAGGATAACCAACACCGCAGGATAACCAACACCGTTGGACAACCAACACCGCAGGATAACCAACACCGTAGGACAACCAACACCGAGGATAACCAACACCGCTGGACAACCAACACCGTTGGATAACCAACACTGCTGGACAACCCAACACCGTGGACAACCAACACTGTTGGACAACCAACACCGCAGGACAACCAACACCGTAGGACAACCAACACCGCAGGATAACCAACACCGCAGGATAACCAACACCGTAGGACAACCAACACCGCTGGATAACCAACACCGTTGGATAACCAACACCGCAGGACAACCAACACCGTAGGATAACCAACACCGCAGGATAACCAACACCGCAGGACAACCAACACCGTTGGATAACCAACACCGTTGGATAACCCAACACCGTAGGACAACCAACACCGTAGGACAACCAACACCGTAGGATAACCAACACCGTAGGACAACCAACACTGTAGGATAACCAACACCGTAGGATACAAATCAAATCAAATCAAATGTATTTTATATAGCCCTTCGCACATCAGCTGATATCTCAAAGTGCTGTACAGAAACCCAGCCTAAAACCCCAAACAGCAAGCAAAGCATGTGAAAGAAGCACGGTGGATAGGAAAACTCCCCAGGAAAAACTCCCCAGAAAGGCCAAAAACCTAGGAAGAAACCCAGAGAGGAACCAGGCTATGAGGGGTGGCCAGTCCTCTTCTGGCTGTGCAGGGTGGATATTATAACAGAACTTGGTCAAAGTTAAAAATGTTCATAAATGACCAGCATGGTCAAATAATAATAATCATAGTAGTTGTCGAGGGTGCAACAAGCACGTCCGGTGAACAGGTCAGGGTTCCATAGCCGCAGGCAGAACAGTTGAAACTGGAGCAGCAGCACGGCCAGGTGGACTGGGGACAGCAAGGAGTCATCATACCAGGTAGTCCTGAGGCATGGTCCTAGGGCTCAGGTCCTCCGAGAGAAAGACAAGAGAATTAGAGAGAGCATATTTAAATACACACAGGACACGGATAAGACAAGAGAACTACTCCAGATGTAACAGACTGACCCTAGCCCCCTGACACATAAACTACTGCAGCATAAATACTGGAGGCTGGACAGGAGGGATCAGAAGACACTGTGGCCCCATCCGATGATACCCGGACAGGGCCAAACAGGCAGGATATAACCCCACCCACTTTGCCAAAGCACAGCCCCCACACCACTAGAGGGATGTCTCCAACCACCAACTTACCGTCCCAAGACAAGGCCGAGTATAGCCCACAACGATCTCCGTCATGGCACAACCCAAGGGGGGCGCCAACCCAGACAGGAAGACCACGCCAGTGACTCAACCCACTCAAGTGACGCACCCTCCCATGGACGGCATGGAAGAACACCAGTAAGCCAGTGACTCAGCCCCTGTAAAAGGGTCAGAGGCAGAGAGAGATCCCAGTGGAAAGAGGGGAACCGCAAGGCAGAGACAGCAAGGGCGGTTCGCTGCTCCAGCCTTCCGCTCACTTTCACACCCTGGGCAAGACTATACTTAATCATAGGACCTACTGAAGAGATAAGTCTTCAGTAAAGACTTAAAAGTTGAGACTGAGTCTGCGCCTCTCACATTGGTAGGCAGACCATTCCATAAAAATGGAGCTCTATAGGAGAAAGCCCTACCTCCAGCCGCTTGCTTAGAAATTCTAGGGACAATTAGGAGGCCCATGCCTTGTGACCGTAGCGCACGTGTAGGTATGTACGGCAGGACCAAATCGGAAAGATAGGTAGGAGCAAGCCCATGTAATGCTTTGTAGGTTAGCAGTAAAACCTTGAAATCAGCCCTTGCCTTAACAGGAACCAACACTGTAGGACAACCAACACTGCAGGATAACCAACACCGCTGGACAACCAACACCGTTGGACAACCAACACCGCAGGACAACCAACACCGCTGGACAACCCAACGCCGTTGGATAACCAACACCGTTGGATAACCAACACCGCAGGATAACCAACACCGTAGGACAACCAACACCGAAGGACAACCAACACCGCTGGACAACCATCACCGCTGGACAACCAACACCGAGGATAACCAACACCGTAGGACAACCAAGCACCGTAGGACAACCAACGCCGCGGACAACCAACGCCGCTGGACAACCAACGCCGCTGGACAACCAACACCGCAGGACAACCAACACCGCAGGACAACCAACACCGCAGGACAACCAGCACCGTAGGACAACCAACACCGCTGGACAACCAACACCGCAGGACAACCAACACCGTAGGACAACCAGCACCGTAGGACAACCAACACCGCTGGACAACCAACACCGCTGGACAACCAACACCGTAGGACAACCAACACCGTAGGACAACCAGCACCGCAGGACAACCAACACCGAGGACAACCAACACCGCTGGACAACCAACACCGTAGGACAACCAACACCGCAGGACAACCAACGCTGCTGGACAACCAACACCGCTGGACAACCAACACCGCAGGACAACCAACACCGCTGGACAACCAACACCGTAGGACAACCAACACCGCAGGACAACCAACACCGCTGGACAACCCAACACGCTGGACAACCAACACCGTAGGACAACCAACACCGCAGGACAACCAACACCGTAGGACAACCAACACCGCAGGACAACCAACACCGCAGGACAACCAACACCGCTGGACAACCAACACTGCAGGACAACCAACACCGCAGGACAACCAACACCGCAGGACAACCAACACCGCAGGACAACCAACACCGCAGGACAACCAACACCGTTGGACAACCAACACCGCTGGACAACCAACACCGCAGGACAACCAACACCGCAGGACAACAACACCGCAGGACAACCAACACCGTTGGACAACCAACACCGCAGGACAACCAACACCGCAGGACAACCAACACCGCAGGACAACCAACACCGCAGGACAACCAACACCGCAGGACAACCAACACCGCTGGACAACCAACACCGTTGGACAACCAACACCGCAGGACAACCAACACCGCAGGATAACCAACACCAGGGACAACCAACACCGCTGGATAACCAACACCGTAGGACAACCAACACCGCAGGACAACCAACACCGCAGGACAACCAACACCGCAGGACAACCAACACCGCAGGATAACCAACACCGCTGGACAACCAACACCGCTGGACAACCAACACCGCTGGACAACCAACACCGCAGGACAACCAACACCGCAGGATAACCAACACCGCTGGACAACCAACACCGCAGGATAACCAACACCGTAGGACAACCAACACCGTAGGACAACCCAAGCGCTGGACAACCAACACCGCAGGACAACCAACACCGCAGGACAACCAACACCGCAGGATAACCAACACCGAGGACAACCAACACCGCAGGACAACCAACACCGTAGGACAACCAACACCGCTGGACAACCAACACCGCTGGACAACCAACACCGCAGGACAACCAACACCGCAGGACAACCAACACCGCTGGACAACCAACACCGCAGGACAACCAACACCGCAGGACAACCAACACCGCAGGACAACCAACACCGTAGGACAACCAACACCGCAGGATAACCAACACCGCAGGATAACCAACACCGCTGGACAACCAACACCGCAGGACAACCAACACTGCAGGACAACCAACACCGCAGGATAACCAACACCGCTGGACAACCAACACCGTTGGACAACCAACACCGCAGGACAACCAACACCGCAGGACAACCAACACCGCAGGACAACCAGCACCGCAGGACAACCAACACTGCTGGATAACCAACACCGTTGGACAACCAACACCGCAGGACAACCAACACCGCAGGACAACCAACACCGCAGGACAACCAACACCGTAGGACAACCAACACCGCAGGACAACCAACACCGCAGGACAACCAACACCGCAGGATAACCAACACCGCAGGACAACCAACACCGCAGGACAACCAACACCGCAGGACAACCAACACCGCTGGACAACCAACACCGTAGGACAACCAACACCGCAGGACAACCAACACCGCGGACAACCAACACCGCAGGACAACCAACACCGCAGGACAACCAACACCGCAGGACAACCAACACCGCTGGATAACCAACACCGTAGGACAACCAACACCGTAGGACAACCAACACCGCTGGACAACCAACACCGCAGGACAACCAACACCGCAGGATAACCAACACCGCTGGACAACCAACACCGTAGGACAACCAACACCGCAGGATAACCAACACCGCAGGACAACCAACACCGCAGGACAACCAACACCGTAGGACAACCAACACCGCAGGACAACCAACACCGCAGGACAACCAACACCGGGACAACCAACACTGCAGGACAACCAACACCGCAGGACAACCAACACCGCTGGACAACCAACACCGCTGGACAACCAACACCGTAGGACAACCAACACCGCAGGACAACCAACACCGCAGGACAACCAACACCGTTGGACAACCAACACCGCAGGACAACCAACACCGCAGGACAACCAACACCGCTGGACAACCAACACCGCAGGACAACCAACACCGCAGGACAACCAACACCGCTGGACAACCAACACCGCAGGACAACCAACACCGCAGGACAACCAACACCGCTGGACAACCAACACCGCAGGACAACCAACACCGCAGGACAACCAACACCGTAGGACAACCAACACCGCAGGACAACCAACACCGCAGGACAACCAACACTGCTGGACAACCAACACCGTAGGACAACCAACACCGCAGGACAACCAACACCGCAGGATAACCAACACCGTGGACAACCAACACCGTTGGACAACCAACACCGCTGGACAACCAACACCGCAGGACAACCAACACCGAGGACAACCAACACCGCAGGACAACCAACACCGCAGGACAACCAACACCGCAGGACAACCAACACCGCAGGACAACCAACACCGCAGGACAACCAACACCGCTGGATAACCAACACCGCGGACAACCAACACCGCAGGACAACCAACACCGCAGGACAACCAACACCGTAGGACAACCAACACCGCAGGACAACCAACACCGCAGGACAACCAACACCGCAGGACAACCAACACCGCAGGACAACCAACACCGCAGGACAACCAACACCGCAGGACAACCAACACCGCTGGACAACCAACACCGCAGGACAACCAACACCGCAGGACAACCAACACCGCAGGACAACCAACACCGTAGGACAACCAACACCGCTGGACAACCAACACCGAGGACAACCAACACCGCAGGACAACCAACACCGCAGGACAACCAACACCGTAGGACAACCAACACCGCAGGACAACCAACACCGCAGGACAACCAACACCGCAGGACAACCAACACCGCTGGACAACCAACACCGCAGGATAACCAACACCGTTGGACAACCAACACCGCAGGACAACCAACACTGCAGGACAACCAACACCGCAGGACAACCAACACCGCAGGACAACCAACACCGTAGGACAACCAACACCGCAGGACAACCAACACCGCAGGACAACCAACACTGCTGGACAACCAACACCGCAGGACAACCAACACCGTTGGACAACCAACACCGCAGGACAACCAACACCGCAGGACAACCAACACCGCAGGACAACCAACACCGCGGACAACCAACACCGCAGGACAACCAACACCGCAGGACAACCAACACCGTAGACAACCAACACCGCAGGACAACCAACACCGCAGGACAACCAACACCGCAGGACAACCAACACCGCGGACAACCAACACCGTAGGACAACCAACACCGCAGGACAACCAACACCGCAGGACAACCAACACCGCAGGATAACCAACACCGCAGGACAACCAACACCGCTGACAACCAACACCGTAGGACAACCAACACCGCAGGACAACCAACACCGCAGGATAACCAACACCGCAGGACAACCAACACCGTAGGACAACCAACACCGCAGGACAACCAACACCGCAGGACAACCAACACCGCAGGACAACCAACACCGCAGGACAACCAACACCGTAGGACAACCAACACCGCAGGACAACCAACACCGTAGGACAACCAACACCGCAGGACAACCAACACCGCAGGACAACCAACACCGCAGGATAACCAACACCGCAGGACAACCAACACCGAGGACAACCACAACGCCGGACAACCAACACCGTTGGACAACCAACACTGCAGGACAACCAACACCGCAGGACAACCAACACCGCAGGACAACCAACACCGCAGGACAACCAACACCGTAGGACAACCAACACTGCAGGACAACCAACACCGCAGGACAACCAACACCGTAGGACAACCAACACCGCAGGACAACCAACACCGCAGGACAACCAACACCGCAGGACAACCAACACCGTAGGACAACCAACACCGCAGGACAACCAACACCGCAGGACAACCAACACCGTAGGACAACCAACACCGTAGGACAACCAACACCGCAGGATAACCAACACCGCAGGACAACCAACACCGCAGGACAACCAACACTGCAGGACAACCAACACTGCAGGACAACCAACACCGCAGGACAACCAACACCGCAGGACAACCAACACCGCAGGACAACCAACACCGCAGGACAACCAACACCGCAGGACAACCAACACCGTAGGACAACCAACACCGCAGGACAACCAACACCGCAGGACAACCAACACCGCAGGACAACCAACACCGCTGGACAACCAACACCGCAGGACAACCAACACCGTGGACAACCAACACCGCGACAACCAACACCGCAGGATAACCAACACCGCAGGATAACCAACACCGCAGGACAACCAACACCGTAGGACAACCAACACCGCTGGACAACCAACACCGCAGGACAACCAACACTGCAGGACAACCAACACCGCAGGACAACCAACACCGTAGGACAACCAACACTGCAGGACAACCAACACCGCAGGACAACCAACACCGCAGGACAACCAACACCGCTGGACAACCAACACCGCAGGATAACCAACACCGCAGGACAACCAACACCGTAGGACAACCAACACCGCTGGACAACCAACACCGAGGACAACCAACACCGCAGGACAACCAACACCGCAGGACAACCAACACCGTAGGACAACCAACACCGCAGGACAACCAACACCGTAGGACAACCAACACCGCAGGACAACCAACACCGCAGGACAACCAACACCGCAGGATAACCAACACCGTGGACAACCAACACCGCAGGACAACCAACACCGCTGGACAACCAACACCGCTGGATAACCAACACCGCAGGACAACCAACACCGCAGGACAACCAACACCGTAGGACAACCAACACCGCAGGACAACCAACACCGCTGGACAACCAACACCGCAGGACAACCAACACCGCAGGACAACCAACACTGCAGGACAACCAACACCGCAGGACAACCAACACCGTTGGACAACCAACACTGCAGGACAACCAACACCGCAGGACAACCAACACCGCTGGACAACCAACACCGTAGGACAACCAACACCGCAGGATAACCAACACCGCAGGACAACCAACACCGCTGGACAACCAACACCGCAGGACAACCAACACCGTAGGACAACCAACACCGCAGGACAACCAACACCGCAGGACAACCAACGCCGCTGGACAACCAACACCGAGGACAACCAACACCGCAGGACAACCAACACCGCAGGACAACCAACACCGCAGGACAACCAACACCGTGGACAACCAACACCGCAGGACAACCAACACCGCAGGACAACCAACACCGTAGGACAACCAACACCGTAGGACAACCAACACCGCTGGACAACCAACACCGCAGGACAACCAACACCGTAGGACAACCAACACTGCTGGATAACCAACACCGCAGGACAACCAACACCGCAGGACAACCAACACCGCAGGACAACCAACACCGCAGGATAACCAACACCGCAGGACAACCAACACCGTTGGACAACCAACACCGCAGGACAACCAACACCGTAGGACAACCAACACCGCAGGACAACCAACACCGCTGGACAACCAACACCGCAGGACAACCAACACCGCTGGACAACCAACACCGCAGGACAACCAACACCGTAGGACAACCAACACCGCAGGACAACCAACACCGCAGGACAACCAACACCGTAGGACAACCAACACTGCAGGACAACCAACACCGCAGGACAACCAACACCGCTGGACAACCAACACTGCAGGACAACCAACACCGCAGGACAACCAACACCGTAGGACAACCAACACCGCAGGACAACCAACACCGCAGGACAACCAACACCGTAGGATAACCAACACTGCAGGACAACCAACACCGCAGGACAACCAACACCGCTGGACAACCAACACCGAGGACAACCAACACCGCAGGACAACCAACACCGTAGGACAACCAACACCGCAGGACAACCAACACCGCAGGACAACCAACACCGTAGGATAACCAACACCGCAGGACAACCAACACCGCAGGATAACCAACACCGCAGGACAACCAACACCGTAGGACAACCAACACCGTGGACAACCAACACCGCAGGACAACCAACACCGTAGGACAACCAACACCGCAGGATAACCAACACCGCAGGACAACCAACACCGTAGGACAACCAACACCGCAGGACAACCAACACCGCAGGACAACCAACACCGTAGGACAACCAACACCGCAGGACAACCAACACCGCAGGACAACCAACACCGCAGGATAACCAACACCGCAGGACAACCAACACCGCAGGACAACCAACACCGTTGGATAACCAACACCGCAGGACAACCAACACCGCAGGATAACCAACACCGCAGGACAACCAACACCGCAGGACAACCAACACCGCTGGATAACCAACACCGCAGGACAACCAACACCGCAGGACAACCAACACCGTAGGACAACCAACACCGCTGGACAACCAACACCGTGGACAACCAACACCGCAGGACAACCAACACCGTAGGACAACCAACACCGCAGGATAACCAACACCGCTGGACAACCAACACCGCTGACAACCAACACCGCAGGACAACCAACACTGCAGGACAACCAACACCGCAGGACAACCAACACCGCAGGACAACCAACACCGCAGGACAACCAACACCGCAGGACAACCAACACCGCAGGACAACCAACACCGTAGGACAACCAACACCGCAGGACAACCAACACCGCAGGACAACCAACACCGTAGGACAACCAACACCGAGGACAACCAACACCGTAGGACAACCAACACTGCAGGATAACCAACACCGCTGGACAACCAACACCGCAGGATAACCAACACCGCAGGACAACCAACACCGCAGGACAACCAACACCGCTGGACAACCAACACCGTAGGACAACCAACACTGCAGGACAACCAACACCGCAGGACAACCAACACCGCAGGACAACCAACACCGCTGGATAACCAACACGCAGGACAACCAACACTGCAGGATAACCAACACCGTAGGACAACCAACACCGCAGGACAACCAACACCGCAGGACAACCAACACCGCAGGACAACCAACACCGCAGGACAACCAACACCGCAGGACAACCAACACCGCAGGACAACCAACACCGCTGGACAACCAACACCGCAGGACAACCAACACCGTAGGATAACCAACACCGCTGGATAACCAACACCGTTGGACAACCAACACCGCAGGACAACCAACACCGCAGGACAACCAACACCGCAGGACAACCAACACCGTAGGACAACCAACACCGCTGGACAACCAACACTGCAGGACAACCAACACCGCAGGACAACCAACACCGCAGGACAACCAACACCGTAGGACAACCAACACTGCAGGACAACCAACACCGTAGGATAACCAACACCGCAGGACAACCAACACCGCAGGACAACCAACACCGCAGGACAACCAACACCGTTGGACAACCAACACCGCAGGACAACCAACACCGCAGGACAACCAACACCGTGGACAACCAACACCGCAGGACAACCAACACTGCAGGACAACCAACACCGCAGGACAACCAACACCGCAGGACAACCAACACCGCAGGACAACCAACACCGCAGGACAACCAACACCGCAGGACAACCAACACCGCAGGACAACCAACACCGCAGGACAACCAACACCGTAGGACAACCAACACCGCAGGATAACCAACACCGCAGGACAACCAACACCGTTGGATAACCAACACTGCTGGACAACCAACACCGCTGGATAACCAACACCGCAGGACAACCAACACCGCTGGACAACCAACACCGTAGGACAACCAACACTGCAGGACAACCAACACCGTAGGACAACCAACACCGCAGGACAACCAACACCGTGGACAACCAACACCGCAGGACAACCAACACCGCAGGACAACCAACACCGTAGGACAACCAACACCGCAGGATAACCAACACCGTAGGACAACCAACGCTGCTGACAACCAACACCGCAGGACAACCAACACCGCAGGATAACCAACACCGTAGGACAACCAACACCGCTTGACAACCAACACCGCAGGATAACCAACACCGCAGGACAACCAACACCGCTGGACAACCAACACCGCAGGATAACCAACACCGCAGGACAACCAACACCGCAGGATAACCAACACCGCAGGACAACCAACACCGTAGGACAACCAACACCGCTGGACAACCAACACTGCAGGACAACCAACACCGTAGGACAACCAACACCGTAGGACAACCAACACCGTGACAACCAACACCGCAGGATAACCAACACCGTAGGACAACCAACACCGCAGGACAACCAACACCGTAGGACAACCAACACCGCAGGACAACCAACACCGCTGGACAACCAACACCGTAGGACAACCAACACTGCAGGACAACCAACACCGTAGGACAACCAACACCGCAGGACAACCAACACTGCAGGACAACCAACACCGTTGGACAACCAACACCGCAGGACAACCAACACCGTAGGACAACCAACACCGCAGGACAACCAACACCGCAGGACAACCAACACCGCAGGACAACCAACACCGCAGGACAACCAACACCGCAGGACAACCAACACCGCAGGACAACCAACACCGCAGGATAACCAACACCGTTGGACAACCAACACCGCAGGACAACCAACACCGTAGGACAACCAACACCGCTGGATAACCAACACCGCAGGACAACCAACACCGTAGGACAACCAACACCGTAGGACAACCAACACCGCTGGACAACCAACACCGCAGGATAACCAACACCGTAGGACAACCAACACCGCAGGATAACCAACACCGCAGGACAACCAACACCGCAGGACAACCAACACCGCAGGACAACCAACACCGCAGGACAACCAACACCGCAGGATAACCAACACCGCAGGACAACCAACACCGTAGGACAACCAACACTGCAGGACAACCAACACCGTAGGACAACCAACACCGCAGGACAACCAACACCGTAGGACAACCAACACCGTAGGACAACCAACACCGCTGGACAACCAACACCGCAGGACAACCAACACCGCAGGACAACCAACACCGCTGGACAACCAACACCGCAGGATAACCAACACCGTAGGACAACCAACACCGCAGGACAACCAACACCGCAGGACAACCAACACCGCAGGACAACCAACACCGCTGGACAACCAACACCGCAGGACAACCAACACCGCAGGACAACCAACACCGTAGGATAACCAACACCGTTGGACAACCAACACCGTAGGACAACCAACACCGCAGGACAACCAACACCGCAGGACAACCAACACCGCAGGACAACCAACACCGTGGACAACCAACACCGCAGGACAACCAACACCGCTGGACAACCAACACCGCTGGACAACCAACACTGCAGGACAACCAACACCGCAGGACAACCAACACCGCGGACAACCAACACTGCAGGACAACCAACACCGTAGGACAACCAACACCGCTGGACAACCAACACCGTAGGACAACCAACACCGCAGGACAACCAACACCGTAGGACAACCAACACCGCTGGACAACCAACACCGTAGGACAACCAACACTGCTGGACAACCAACACTGCAGGATAACCAACACCGTAGGACAACCAACACCGCAGGACAACCAACACCGCAGGATAACCAACACCGCAGGACAACCAACACCGTGGACAACCAACACCGCAGGACAACCAACACCGCAGGACAACCAACACCGCAGGACAACCAACACCGCAGGACAACCAACACCGCAGGACAACCAACACCGCAGGACAACCAACACCGCGGACAACCAACACCGCAGGACAACCAACACCGTAGGATAACCAACACCGTTGGACAACCAACACCGCAGGACAACCAACACCGCTGGACAACCAACACTGTAGGACAACCAACACCGCAGGACAACCAACACCGCAGGACAACCAACACCGCTGGACAACCAACACCGCAGGACAACCAACACCGTAGGACAACCAACACCGCTGGACAACCAACACCGCAGGACAACCAACACTGCAGGACAACCAACACCGTAGGACAACCAACACCGTAGGACAACCAACACCGCAGGACAACCAACACCGCAGGACAACCAACACCGCTGGACAACCAACACCGCAGGACAACCAACACCGCTGGACAACCAACACCGTAGGACAACCAACACCGCGGACAACCAACACCGCTGGACAACCAACACCGCAGGACAACCAACACCGTTGGACAACCAACACCGCAGGACAACCAACACTGCAGGACAACCAACACCGTAGGACAACCAACACCGCTGGACAACCAACACCGCTGGACAACCAACACCGCAGGATAACCAACACCGCAGGACAACCAACACCGCAGGACAACCAACACCGCAGGACAACCAACACCGCAGGACAACCAACACCGTAGGACAACCAACACCGCAGGACAACCAACACCGCAGGACAACCAACCCGCAGGACAACCAACACCGCAGGACAACCAACACCGAGGACAACCAACACCGCAGGACAACCAACACCGCAGGACAACCAACACCGCAGGACAACCAACACCGCAGGACAACCAACACCGTAGGATAACCAACACCGCAGGACAACCAACACCGTAGGACAACCAACACCGTAGGACAACCAACACCGCAGGACAACCAACACCGCAGGACAACCAACACCGCAGGACAACCAACACCGCAGGACAACCAACACCGTAGGACAACCAACACCGCAGGACAACCAACACCGTAGGACAACCAACACCGCAGGACAACCAACACCGCAGGACAACCAACACCGCAGGACAACCAACACCGTAGGACAACCAACACTGCTGGACAACCAACACCGCAGGACAACCAACACCGCAGGACAACCAACACCGCAGGACAACCAACACCGCGGACAACCAACACCGCTGGACAACCAACACCGCAGGACAACCAACCCGCAGGACAACCAACACCGCAGGACAACCAACACCGTAGGACAACCAACACCGCAGGACAACCAACACCGCAGGACAACCAACACCGTAGGACAACCAACACCGCTGGACAACCAACACCGTAGGACAACCAACACCGCAGGACAACCAACACCGCAGGACAACCAACACCGTAGGACAACCAACACCGCAGGACAACCAACACCGTGGACAACCAACACCGCAGGACAACCAACACCGTGGACAACCAACACCGCGGACAACCAACACCGCAGGACAACCAACACCGCAGGACAACCAACACCGCTGGACAACCAACACCGTAGGACAACCAACACCGCTGGACAACCAACACTGCAGGACAACCAACACCGTAGGACAACCAACACTGCAGGACAACCAACACCGCTGGACAACCAACACCGCTGGACAACCAACACCGCAGGACAACCAACACCGTAGGACAACCAACACCGCAGGATAACCAACACCGCAGGACAACCAACACCGCAGGACAACCAACACCGCAGGACAACCAACACCGCAGGACAACCAACACCGCAGGACAACCAACACCGTAGGACAACCAACACCGTTGGACAACCAACACTGCAGGACAACCAACACCGCAGGACAACCAACACCGCAGGACAACCAACACCGCTGGACAACCAACACCGCAGGACAACCAACACCGAGGACAACCAACACCGCAGGACAACCAACACCGCAGGACAACCAACACCGCAGGATAACCAACACCGCAGGACAACCAACGCCGCAGGACAACCAACACCGTAGGACAACCAACACCGCAGGACAACCAACACCGCAGGACAACCAACACCGCAGGACAACCAACACCGCAGGACAACCAACACCGCTGGACAACCAACACCGCAGGACAACCAACACCGCAGGACAACCAACACCGCAGGACAACCAACACCGCAGGACAACCAACACCGCTGGACAACCAACACCGCAGGACAACCAACACCGTAGGATAACCAACACCGCAGGACAACCAACACCGCAGGACAACCAACACCGTGGACAACCAACACCGCAGGACAACCAACACTGCAGGACAACCAACACCGCAGGACAACCAACACCGTAGGACAACCAACACCGCAGGACAACCAACACCGCAGGACAACCAACACCGCAGGACAACCAACACCGTAGGACAACCAACACCGCAGGATAACCAACACCGCTGGACAACCAACACCGCTGGACAACCAACACCGTAGGACAACCAACACCGCAGGACAACCAACACCGCAGGACAACCAACACTGCAGGACAACCAACACCGTAGGACAACCAACACCGCAGGACAACCAACACCGCAGGACAACCAACACCGCAGGACAACCAACACCGCTGGACAACCAACACCGTAGGACAACCAACACCGTTGGACAACCAACACCGCAGGACAACCAACACTGCAGGACAACCAACACCGCAGGACAACCAACACCGCTGGACAACCAACACCGTAGGACAACCAACACCGTAGGACAACCAACACCGTAGGACAACCAACACCGCTGGACAACCAACACCGCAGGACAACCAACACTGCAGGACAACCAACACCGCAGGACAACCAACACCGCAGGACAACCAACACCGCAGGACAACCAACACCGCAGGACAACCAACACCGCAGGACAACCAACACCGCTGGATAACCAACACCGTTGGACAACCAACACCGTAGGACAACCAACACTGCAGGATAACCAACACCGCAGGACAACCAACACCGCTGGACAACCAACACCGCAGGACAACCAACACCGTAGGACAACCAACACCGCGGACAACCAACACCGCAGGACAACCAACACCGCAGGACAACCAACACCGCTGGACAACCAACACCGCAGGATAACCAACACTGCAGGACAACCAACACCGCTGGACAACCAACACTGCAGGATAACCAACACCGTAGGACAACCAACACCGTGGACAACCAACACCGCTGGACAACCAACACCGCAGGATAACCAACACCGCAGGACAACCAACACCGCAGGACAACCAACACCGCAGGACAACCAACACCGAGGACAACCAACACCGCAGGACAACCAACACCGTAGGATAACCAACACTGCAGGACAACCAACACCGCTGGACAACCAACACCGCAGGACAACCAACACCGCAGGACAACCAACACCGGACAACCAACCCGGAGACAACCAACACCGTAGGATAACCAACACCGCAGGATAACCAACACCGCTGGACAACCAACACCGCAGGACAACCAACACCGCTGGACAACCAACACCGTAGGACAACCAACACCGCAGGATAACCAACACCGTAGGACAACCAACACCGCAGGACAACCAACACCGCTGGACAACCAACACCGAGGATAACCAACACCGTAGGACAACCAACACCGTAGGACAACCAACACCGTAGGATAACCAACACCGCAGGACAACCAACACCGTTGGACAACCAACACCGTGGACAACCAACACCGCTGGACAACCAACACCGCAGGATAACCAACACCGTAGGACAACCAACACCGCTGGACAACCAACACCGCTGGACAACCAACACCGTAGGACAACCAACACCGTAGGACAACCAACACCGCAGGACAACCAACACCGCTGGACAACCAACACCGTTGGACAACCAACACCGCAGGACAACCAACACTGCAGGACAACCAACACCGCAGGACAACCAACACCGCGGACAACCAACACCGCAGGACAACCAACACCGCAGGACAACCAACACCGCAGGACAACCAACACCGTAGGACAACCAACACCGCAGGACAACCAACACCGGGACAACCAACACCGCAGACAACCAACACCGCAGGACAACCAACACCGCAGGATAACCAACACCGCAGGACAACCAACACCGCTGGACAACCAACACCGCAGGACAACCAACACCGCAGGACAACCAACACCGTAGGACAACCAACACCGCTGGACAACCAACACCGCAGGATAACCAACACCGCAGGACAACCAACACCGCAGGACAACCAACACCGTAGGACAACCAACACCGCAGGATAACCAACACCGCAGGATAACCAACACCGAGGACAACCAACACCGCAGGACAACCAACACCGCTGGACAACCAACACCGCAGGACAACCAACACTGCAGGACAACCAACACCGCAGGACAACCAACACCGCAGGATAACCAACACCGCAGGACAACCAACACCGCTGGACAACCAACACCGCAGGACAACCAACACCGCAGGATAACCAACACCGCAGGACAACCAACACCGTAGGACAACCAACACCGCGCGGACAACCAACACCGCTGACAACCAACACCGCAGGACAACCAACACCGCAGGACAACCAACACCGCAGGACAACCAACACCGCAGGACAACCAACACCGCAGGATAACCAACACCGCTGGACAACCAACACCGAGGACAACCAACACCGCAGGACAACCAACACCGCAGGACAACCAACACTGCAGGACAACCAACACCGTGGACAACCAACACCGTTGGACAACCAACACCGCAGGATAACCAACACCGCAGGACAACCAACACCGCAGGACAACCAACACCGCATGACAACCAACACCGCAGGACAACCAACACCGCAGGATAACCAACACCGCAGGACAACCAACACCGCAGGATAACCAACACTGCAGGATAACCAACACCGCAGGACAACCAACACCGCTGGACAACCAACACCGTAGACAACCAACACCGCAGGACAACCAACACCGCAGGACAACCAACACCGTAGGACAACCAACACTGCAGGACAACCAACACCGTAGGATAACCAACACCGCAGGACAACCAACACCGCAGGACAACCAACACCGCAGGACAACCAAACGCACCCGTAGGACAACCAACACCGCTGGACAACCAACACCGTAGGACAACCAACACCGCAGGACAACCAACACGCGGACAACCAACACCGTAGGACAACCAACACTGCTGGACAACCAACACCGTAGGACAACCAACACCGCAGGACAACCAACACCGCAGGACAACCAACACCGCAGGACAACCAACACCGTAGGACAACCAACACCGAGGACAACCACGCCGGGACAACCAACACCGAGGACAACCAACACCGTTGGACAACCAACACCGCAGGACAACCAACACCGCTGGACAACCAACACCGCAGGACAACCAACACCGTAGGACAACCAACACCGCAGGACAACCAACACCGCAGGACAACCAACACCGCTGGATAACCAACACCGCAGGACAACCAACACCGTAGGACAACCAACACCGCAGGACAACAACACCGCTGGACAACCAACACCGCAGGACAACCAACACCGAGGACAACCAACACTGCAGGACAACCAACACCGCAGGACAACCAACACCGCAGGACAACCAACACCGCTGGACAACCAACACTGCAGGACAACCAACACCGTAGGACAACCAACACCGTACAGGACAACCAACACCGCAGGACAACCAACACCGCAGGACAACCAACACCGAGGACAACCAACACCGTAGGATAACCAACACCGCAGGACAACCAACACCGCAGGATAACCAACACCGCAGGACAACCAACACCGTGGACAACCAACCACAGAGGACAACCAACACCGCAGGACAACCAACACCGCAGGACAACCAACACCGTAGGACAACCAACACCGCAGGATAACCAACACCGCAGGATAACCAACACCGTAGGACAACCAACACCGCTGGACAACCAACACCGTTGGACAACCAACACCGTGGA
The DNA here is from genome assembly GCF_905237065.1 of Salmo salar. Lineage (NCBI taxonomy): Eukaryota > Metazoa > Chordata > Actinopteri > Salmoniformes > Salmonidae > Salmo > Salmo salar. The sequence goes on from NW_025550489.1 coordinate 67,796, forward strand.
CAACCAACACCGCAGGACAACCAACACCGCAGGACAACCAACACCGTAGGACAACCAACACCGCAGGACAACCAACACCGCAGGACAACCAACACCGCTGGATAACCAACACCGTGGACAACCAACACGCTGGACAACCAACACCGTAGGACAACCAACACCGCAGGACAACCAACACCGCAGGACAACCAACACTGCAGGACAACCAACACCGCAGGACAACCAACACCGCTGGACAACCAACACCGCAGGACAACCAACACCGTAGGACAACCAACACTGCAGGATAACCAACACGGGACAACCACAACCAACACCGTGGACAACCAACACCGCAGGACAACCAACACCGCAGGACAACCAACACCGTAGGACAACCAACACCGCAGGACAACCAACACCGCAGGACAACCCAACGCCGCGGACAACCAACACCGCAGGACAACCAACACCGCAGGATAACCAACACCGTGGACAACCAACACCGTTGGACAACCAACACTGCAGGACAACCAACACCGCAGGATAACCAACACCGTGGACAACCAACACCGTAGGATAACCAACACCGCAGGACAACCAACACCGCAGGACAACCAACACCGTAGGACAACCAACACCGCTGGACAACCAACACCGCAGGACAACCAACACCGCAGGACAACCCAACACCGCTGGACAACCAACACCGAGGACAACCAACACCGCAGGACAACCAACACCGTAGGATAACCAACACCGCTGGACAACCAACACTGCAGGACAACCAACACCGTTGGACAACCAACACCGCAGGACAACCAACACCGTAGGATAACCAACACCGCAGGACAACCAACGCCGCAGGACAACCAACAGCTGGACAACCAACACCGCAGGACAACCAACACCGCAGGACAACCAACACCGCAGGACAACCCAACACCGTTGGATAACCAACACCGCTGGACAACCAACACCGCTGGACAACCAACACCGCAGGATAACCAACACCGCAGGACAACCAACACCGCAGGACAACCAACACCGCAGGACAACCAACACCGCAGGACAACCAACACTGTAGGACAACCAACACCGTAGGACAACCAACACCGTAGGACAACCAACACTGCAGGACAACCAACACCGTTGGACAACCAACACCGCAGGACAACCAACACCGCAGGACAACCAACACCGCAGGACAACCAACGCCGAGACAACCAACACCGCAGGACAACCAACACCGCTGGACAACCAACACCGTAGGACAACCAACACCGCAGGACAACCAACACCGTTGACAACCAACACCGCAGGACAACCAACACTGCAGGACAACCAACACCGCAGGACAACCAACACCGCAGGACAACCAACACCGCAGGATAACCAACACCGCTGGACAACCAACACCGTAGGACAACCAACACCGCAGGACAACCAACACCGCAGGACAACCAACACCGTGGACAACCAACACCGCAGGACAACCAACACCGCAGGACAACCAACACTGCAGGATAACCAACACCGCAGGATAACCAACACCGTAGGACAACCAACCCGCAGGACAACCAACACCGTAGGACAACCAACACCGCTGGACAACCAACACCGCAGGACAACCAACACCGCAGGACAACCAACACCGCAGGACAACCAACACCGCGGACAACCAACACCGTAGGACAACCAACACCGCAGGACAACCAACACCGAGGACAACCAACACCGCTGGACAACCAACACCGGGACAACCAACACCGCAGGACAACCAACACCGTAGGACAACCAACACCGCAGGACAACCAACACTGCAGGACAACCAACACCGCTGGACAACCAACACCGCAGGACAACCAACACCGCAGGACAACCAACACCGCAGGACAACCAACACCGCAGGACAACCAACACCGCAGGACAACCAACACTGCAGGATAACCAACACCGCAGGACAACCAACACTGCAGGACAACCAACGCCGCTGACAACCAACACCGAGGATAACCAACACCGCAGGACAACCAACACCGCAGGACAACCAACACCGCAGGACAACCAACACCGCAGGATAACCAACACCGCAGGACAACCAACACCGCTGGACAACCAACACCGCAGGACAACCAACACCGCAGGACAACCAACACCGCAGGACAACCAACACCGCTGGATAACCAACACCGTAGGACAACCAACACCGCGGACAACCAACACCGCAGGACAACCAACACCGCAGGACAACCCAACACCGTGGACAACCAACACTGCAGGACAACCAACACCGCTGGACAACCAACACCGCGGACAACCAACACCGTAGGACAACCAACACCGCTGGACAACCAACACCGCTGGACAACCAACACCGCAGGACAACCAACACCGTAGGACAACCAACACCGCAGGACAACCCAACACCGCAGGACAACCAACACCGCAGGACAACCAACACCGCTGGACAACCAACACCGCAGGACAACCAACACCGCAGGACAACCAATGCAGGACAACCAACACCGCAGGACAACCAACACCGCAGGATAACCAACACCGCAGGACAACCAACACTGCAGGACAACCAACACCGCTGACAACCAACACCGCAGGACAACCAACACCGCAGGACAACCAACACCGCAGGATAACCAACACCGCAGGACAACCAACACCGTAGGATAACCAACACCGCAGGACAACCAACACCGTAGGACAACCAACACTGCAGGACAACCAACACCGCAGGACAACCAACACCGAGGATAACCAACACCGTAGGATAACCAACACCGCAGGACAACCAACACCGCAGGACAACCAACACCGTAGGACAACCAACACCGCTGGACAACCAACACCGTTGGACAACCAACACCGCAGGACAACCAACACCGTAGGACAACCAACACCGTTAGACAACCAACACCGTAGGATAACCAACACGGGACAACCAACACCGTAGGACAACCAACACCGAGGACAACCAACACCGTAGGATAACCAACACCGCTGGACAACCAACACCGCAGGACAACCAACACCGCTGGACAACCAACACCGCAGGACAACCAACACCGACGCAGGACAACCAACACCGTAGGACAACCAACACCGCAGGAAACCAACACTGCTGGATAACCAACACCGCAGGACAACCAACACCGTAGGACAACCAACACCGTAGGACAACCAACACCGCAGGACAACCAACACCGCAGGACAACCAACACCGCAGGACAACCAACACCGCAGGACAACCAACACCGTAGGACAACCAACACCGTGGACAACCAACACCGCAGGACAACCAACACCGCAGGATAACCAACACCGCTGGACAACCAACACCGCAGGACAACCAACACCGTAGGACAACCAACACCGCAGGACAACCAACACCGCAGGACAACCAACACCGCAGGACAACCAACACCGCGCCCAACACCGCAGGACAACCAACACCGTAGGACAACCAACACTGCAGGACAACCAACACCGCTGGACAACCAACACTGCAGGACAACCAACACCGCAGGACAACCAACACCGCAGGACAACCAACACCGCAGGACAACCAACACCGCAGGACAACCAACACCGTAGGACAACCAACACCGCAGGACAACCAACACCGCAGGACAACCAACACCGCAGACAACCAACACCGCAGGACAACCAACACCGCAGGACAAACGCTGGACAACCAACACCGTTGGACAACCAACACCGCAGGACAACCAACACTGTAGGACAACCAACACCGAGGACAACCAACAATGTGGACAACCAACACCGCAGGACAACCAACACGTAGGACAACCAACACCGTAGACACAACAGCAGGACAACCAACACCGTTGACAACCAACACCGCTGGACAACCAACACCGCAGGACAACCAACACCGCAGGACAACCAACACCGCAGGATAACCAACACCGCAGGACAACCAACACCGTAGGACAACCAACTGTTGGATAACCAACACTGTAGGACAACCAACACTGCAGGACAACCAACACCGCAGGACAACCAACACCGCTGGACAACCAACACCGTAGGATAACCAACACCGCAGGACAACCAACACCGCAGGACAACCCAACGCCGCTGGACAACCAACACCGCTGGACAACCAACACCGTAGGACAACCAACACCGCAGGACAACCAACACCGTAGGACAACCCAATACTGCTGACAACCAACACCGGCAAATGCAGGATAACCAACACCGCAGGATAACCAACACCGCAGGACAACCAACACCGCAGGAAAACCAACACCGCTGGACAACCAACACCGCAGGACAACCAACACCGCAGGACAACCAACACCGTAGGACAACCAACACCGCTGGACAACCAACACCGTAGGACAACCAACACCGCAGGACAACCAACACCGTGGACAACCAACACCGTAGGACAACCAACACCGCAGGACAACCAACACCGCTGGACAACCAACACCGCAGGACAACCAACACCGAGGACAACCAACACCGCAGGACAACCAACACCGCAGGACAACCAACACCGTGGACAACCAACACCGTAGGACAACCAACACCGCAGGACAACCAACACCGTAGGACAACCAACACCGCAGGACAACCAACACCGCAGGATAACCAACACCGCAGGACAACCAACACCGCAGGACAACCAACACCGCAGGACAACCAACACCGCAGGACAACCAACACCGCTGGACAACCAACACCGTAGGACAACCAACACCGCAGGACAACCAACACCGCAGGACAACCAACACGCTGGACAACCAACACTGTGGACAACCAACACCGCAGGACAACCAACACCGTAGGATAACCGAACACCGTAGGACAACCAACACCGCAGGATAACCAACACTGCAGGACAACCAACACCGTAGGACAACCAACACCGCAGGACAACCAACACCGTAGGATAACCAACACCGTAGGACAACCAACACCGTAGGACAACCAACACTGCAGGACAACCAACACCGTAGGACAACCCAACACCGCAGGACAACCAACACCGCAGGACAACCAACACCGCAGGACAACCAACACCGCAGGACAACCAACACCGCAGGACAACCAACACCGCAGGACAACCAACACCGGTGGACAACCAACACCGCTGGACAACCAACACCGTAGGACAACCAACACCGTAGGATAACCAACACCGTAGACAACCAACACCGCAGGACAACCAACACCGTTGGACAACCAACACCGCAGGACAACCAACACCGTAGGACAACCAACACCGTAGGACAACCAACACCGTAGGACAACCAACAGCTGGACAACCAACACCGCAGGACAACCAACACTGCAGGACAACCAACACCGCAGGACAACCAACACCGCAGGACAACCAACACCGTGACAACCAACACCGCAGGATAACCAACACCGTAGGACAACCAACACCGCAGGACAACCAATGCCGCTGGACAACCAACACCGCTGGACAACCAACACTGCAGGATAACCAACACCGAGGACAACCAACACCGCAGGACAACCAACACCGCAGGATAACCAACACTGCAGGACAACCAACACCGCAGGACAACCAACACCGTGGACAACCAACACCGCAGGATAACCAACACCGCAGGACAACCAACACCGCAGGACAACCAACACCGCAGGACAACCAACACCGCGGACAACCAACACCGTAGGACAACCAACACCGCAGGACAACCAACACCGCAGGATAACCAACACCGTAGGACAACCAACACCGGGATAACCAACACCGCTGGATAACCAACACCGCTGGACAACCAACAGTTGGATAACCAACACCGCAGGACAACCAACACCGTGGACAACCAACACCGCAGGATAACCAACACCGTAGGACAACCAACACCGTGGACAACCAACACCGTAGGATAACCAACACCGCAGGACAACCAACACCGTGGACAACCAACACCGCAGGACAACCAACACCGAGGACAACCAACACGCTGGACAACCAACACCGTGGACAACCAACACGGGACAACCAACACGCAGGATAACCAACACTGCAGGACAACCAAACGAGGACAACCAAACGTTGAAACCAACACCGTGGACAACCAACACCGCAGGACAACCAACACCGCAGGACAACCAACACCGTAGGATAACCAACACCGCAGGACAACCAACACCGGGACAACCAACACCGAGGATAACCAACACCGTGGACAACCAACACCGTAGGACAACCAACACCGTAGGACAACCAACACCGCTGGATAACCAACACCGCTGGATAACCAACACCGTGACAACCAACACGCGGATAACCAACACTGCAGGACAACCAACACCGCAGGACAACCAACACCGCAGGACAACCAACACCGCAGGACAACCAAGACCGCAGGACAACCAACACCGCAGGATAACCAACACCGCGGACAACCAACACCGCAGGACAACCAACACCGTAGGATAACCAACACTGCAGGACAACCAACACCGTTGGACAACCAACACCGCAGGAAACCAACACCGCAGGACAACCAACACCGTAGGATAACAACACCGTAGGACAACCAATGCCGTTGACAACCAACACCGCGACAACCAACACTGCTGGACAACCAACATGTAGGATAACCAACACCGCAGGAAACAAATAGGAAACAACAGTTGGATAACCAAACCGTAGGAAACCAACACCGTTGGACAACCAACACCGCAGGACAACCAACACCGTAGGATAACCCAACACCTAGGACAACCAACACCGGAGGACAACCAACATGCGGATAACCAACACGTAGGACAACCAACACCGCAGGACAACCAACACCGCAGGACAACCAACACCGCTGGACAACCAACACCGCAGGACAACCAACACCGCAGGACAACCAACACCGCAGGACAACCAACACCGTAGGATAACCAACACCGCAGGATAACCAACACTAGGACAACCAACACCGTAGGATAACCAACACCGCAGGATAACCAACACCGCCGGAGAACCAACACTGTAGGACAACCAACACCGCAGGATAACCAACACCGTAGGATAACCAACACGCTGGACAACCAACACCGTGACAACCAACACCGTAGGACAACCAACATGCAGGACAACCAACACGCAGGACAACCAACACCGTGGATAACCAACACCGTAGGATAACCAACACTGCAGGATAACCAACACCGTAGGACAACCAACACCGAGGAAACCAACAGAGGACAACCAACACGCGGATAACCAACACCGTAGGACAACCAACACCGTAGGATAACCAACACGCTGGACAACCAACACCGTAGGATAACCAACACCGCAGGACAACCAACACCGCAGGACAACCAACACCGCTGGACAACCAACACCGTAGGATAACCAACACCGCAGGACAACCAACACGTAGGACAAAACACCGCAGGATAACCAACACCGAGGACAACCAACACCGAGGATAACCAACACGTGGACAACGGGACAACCAACACCGTAGGACAACCAACACCGCAGGATAACCAACACTGCAGGACAACCAACACTGTGGACAACCAACACCGCAGGACAACCAACACCGCAGGACAACCAAGACTGTAGGATAACCAACACCGTAGGACAACCAACACCGTTGGAAACCAACATGGATAACAACACGTGGATAACCAACACCGAGGATAACCAACACGCAGGATAACCAACACCGCTGGACAACCAACACCGCAGGACAACCAACAGCAGGATAACCAAACACCGCTGGACAACCAACACCGCAGGACAACCAACACCGTAGGATAACCAACACCGCAGGATAACCAACACTGCAGGATAACCAACACCGTGGATAACCAACACCGAGGATAACAACACGCAGGACAACCAACACGTAGGACAAAACACCGTGATAACAACACGCAGGACAACCAACACGCAGGACAACCAACACCGCAGGATAACCAACACCGTTGGACAACCCAACGCCGACAACCAACACCGCAGGACAACCAACACTGCAGGATAACCAACACCGTAGGACAACCAACACCTTAGACAACCAACACCGCAGGACAACCAACACCGCAGGATAACCAACACGCAGGACAACCAACACCGCTGGATAACCAACACCGTAGGAAACCAACACCGAGACAACCAACACCGCAGGACAACCAACACCGTAGGACAACAACACGTGGATAACCAACACCGCAGGATAACCAACACCGTGGACAACCAACACCGTGGACAACCAACACCGTAGGACAACCAACACCGTAGGACAACCAACACCGCAGGATAACCAACACCGTTGGACAACCAACACCGTTGGATAACCAACACCGCAGGACAACCAACACCGCAGGACAACCAACACCGTTGGACAACCAACACCGCAGGACAACCAACACTGCTGGACAACCAACACCGCAGGACAACCAACACCGCAGGACAACCAACACGTTGGACAACCAACACGAGGACAACCAACACGTAGGACAACCAACACCGCAGGATAACCAACACCGTTGGATAACCAACACTTGGATAACCAACACGGAAACCAACACTGCAGGACAACCAACACCGAGGATAACAAAGAGGATAAAACACGTGACAACCAACACTTGGATAAAACACCGTAGGATAACCAACACCGCAGGACAACCAACACCGTAGGATAACCAACACCGCAGGACAACCAACACCGTTGGACAACCAAACGTAGGATAACCAACACCGCAGGACAACCAACACCGTAGGATAACCCAAACTGGACAACAACACCGCAGGACAACCACCGACAACCAACACGTAGGACAACCAACACCGCAGGACAAAACACGTGGAAACTAACACGGAAAAAACAGGAAACCAACACTGCAATAACCAACACCGCGATAACCAATAAGGATAACCAACACCGTTGGATAACCAACACCGCTGGATAACCAACACGCAGGACAACCAACACCGTAGGACAACCAACACGCAGGACAACCAACACGCAGGACAACCAACACCGGACAACCAACACCGCGGACAAAAAGACAACCAAGCCGGGATAACCAACACCGCAGGATAACCAACACCGAGGAAACCAACAGTTGGATAACCAACACCGAGGACAACCAACACCGCAGGAAACCAACACCGTTAGACAACCAACACCGCAGGACAACCAACACCGTAGGACAACCAACACCGCAGGAAAAACCAAACGAGGACAACCAACACTAGGACAACCAACGCTGGACAACCAACACGTAGGACAACCAACACCGCAGGACAACCAACACCGTAGGATACCAACACCCTAGACAACCAACACCGCAGGATAACCAACACCGTAGGATAACCAACACTGCAGGATAACCAACACCTAGGATAACCAACACCGCAGGACAACCAACACCGCTGGACAACCAACACCGCTGGACAACCAACACCGCAGGACAACCAACACCGCAGGATAACAAACCAGACAACCAAACTCAGATAACCAACACCGAGACAACCAACACGTAGGACAACCAACACCGGACAACCAACACCGTTGGACAACCAACACCAGGAAACCAGCGACAACAACACCAGGACAAAAAGGACAACCAACACTGCAGGACAACCAACATAGGACAACCAACACCGGATAACCAACACCGAGACAACCAACACCGCTGACAACCAAACCCAGGATAAAACAAGGAAACAACACCAGAAACCCAATGCTGCTGGATAACCAACACTCTGGACAACCAACACGCAGGATGACCAACACGACAACCAACACTGCAGGACAACAACGTGGACAACCAACATGGACAACCAACATGCAGGACAACAAACTGAGGACAACCAACACCTGGACAACCAACACCGTAGGATAACCAAACCGCTGGAAAACCAACACCGGGACAACAACACCGTAGGACAACCAACACCGCAGGACAACAAACGTAGGACAACCAACACTAGGATAACCAACAGGATAACCAACACCGCAGGAAACAACACCGCAGGAAAAACACCGCAGGACAACCAACACGGATAACCAACACCCAGGAAACCAACACGGTGGACAACCAACACTGCAGGAAACCAACACGCAGACAAGCAACATGACAACCAACACCGTGCAAAAAGACAACCAACACCGCAGGACAACAACACTGCAGGAAAAGGATAACAACAGGACAACAACACGTTGGACAACCAACACCGAGGATAACAACACGCAGGACAACCCCAACACCGTTGGACAACCAACACAGGATAACCAAATAGGATAACCAACACCGTAGAAACAACACAGGATAACCAACACTGCAAAACCAACACGGGATAACCAACACTGGAAAAAACCAGATAACCAACACTAGGATAACCAACACCGTGGACAACAACATGGATAACAACACTGCAGGACAACAACACGTAGGATAACCAACAC
>NW_025550490.1:0-78360 GCF_905237065.1 Salmo salar
GTGGTAGGCATGTGGGTAAGGGTGGTAGGTATGTGGGTAAGGGTGGTGGGCATGTGGGTAAGGGTGGTAGGCATGTGGGTAAGGGGTGGTAGGCATGTGGGTGAGGGTGGTAGGCATGTGGGTAGGGGTGGTAGGCATGTGGGTAAGGGTGGTAGGCATGTGGGTAAGGGTGGTAGGCATGTGGGTAAGGGTGGTAGGCATGTGGGTAAGGGTGGTAGGCATGTGGGTAAGGGTGGTAGGCATGTGGGTAAGGGTGGTAGGCATGTGGGTAAGGGTGGTAGGCATGTGGGTAAAGGTGGTAGGCATGTGGGTAAGGGTGGTAGGCATGTGGGTGAAGGGTGGTAGGCATGTGGGTAAGGGTGGTAGGCATGTGGGTAAGGGTGGTAGGCATGTGGGTAAGGGGGTGGTAGGCATGTGGGTAAGGGTGGTAGGCATGTGGGTAAGGGTGGTAGGCATGTGGGTTAAGGTGGTAGGCATGTGGGTAAGGGTGGTAGGCATGTGGGTAAGGTTGGTAGGCATGTGGGTAAGGGTGGTAGGCATGTGGGTAAGGGTGGTAGGCATGTGGGTGAAGGGGTGGTAGGCATGTGGGTGGGTTGGTAGGCATGTGGGTAAGGTTGGTAGGCATGTGGGTAAGGGTGGTAGGCATGTGGGTAAGGGTGGTAGGCATGTGGGTAAGGGTGGTAGGCATGTGGGTAAGGGTGGTAGGCATGTGGGTTAACGTGGTAGGTATGTGGGTAAGGGTGGTAGGTATGTGGGTAAGGGTGGTAAGCGTGTGGGTAAGGGTGGTACGGATGGTTACAGGTGTTGTTATTCATTACGTACGTTAGTGGATAACTTCAGCTGGTCTGTCTGCCTGTAGCGTGCAGAGGGAGGCACAGTGTGCTCGTCGGTGTGTGTGTAGGCCGGGTTAGTGATGGAAACCAGGCTGGTGAGGCGTGGGTGGTGCAGACTGGGTGTCGAGACGTAGGTGTCGAGACGTGGGTTGTAGAGTGTGTGTGCCTGCGGGTCAAACAGAGAGTGTGTGTTTTGCATCTTACACATCCTGTGAAGAAACACACTCATCACAACCACCGTCATCCCCAGGGATGCACACAGTCCCGTCAGCACGTACAACACAACCGCCTCTACACCTACTGGGGTAGACACAGGCACGCAGCGGGTGTGTGACGTTCGGCTCCGTTCAGTGCGTTCACACACACTCCATATCTCCGTCCCGCTTTGAGCCCGAACACACTGGCCTGGCGTGACCAGGCACTCACGCTGCCGTTACTGAACACACTGCCGTTCTCTCTCAGCGCCCAAACACCAAACTTAGTCACAGCCGAGTAAGGGGCGCACCAACGTACCCTTACAGCCTCAGGCCATACTCCCCACACCTCCAGTGCCACCACAGGGTCAGGGGTCACAGAGGATGAAGTCAGGCCCGGGCAGCGGCAGCTCTGCCCCTTGGCCTCCCTGACCTCTGGACAGGGTCTCTGCAGGTGCAAGCAGGGGTCAAAGTCACACAGATTCTCCTTTATGAGTTTGCCTCCTTCCTCCTCCTCCTCCTCCTCCTCCGTTCCTTCCTCCTCTTCTTCTTCAGACTCATCGTCATAGTCGCCCTCGTCACCTATGAACAGATGAGGGGGAAGGGTGGGCATGCGAGTGGGGCGAGGACAGCAGGGTGGCTTTTTGGGGCACGAGATGGTGCTGGAGTTATTGCCATGGGGTTTGTCGCCACCGGTGATGTGACTGTGTGAGGGTGTGCGGCTGGGTGCTTGAAGCTTGAGGAGCGACTGTTGCACTGGTTACTACTGTTGTCATGGCAGCGGTGGTCTTGATGGTCCCTGCAATGGTCGTCACGGTCACTGTTTCTAGAACTCTCTGTGTGGAGCTCCCCAACCTCTCATATCTGTAAGCACAGCAAACATAATATATATTTACTCTGTATTGAAGATAATGGTAAGACAAATGCGCAAGCACTCTGGGCTGTCACTCCAGTTCTAAACTAGATTCAGCCTGAACTCCATTCATATCCGTCAGACCTATGACTACAGCTCTCTGGGCTGTTACATTTAGGCCTTCCGAGTGGCACAGCGGTCTGAAGCACTGCATCGTAGTGCTAGAGGCGTCACTACAGACCCTGGTTTGTTCCCCGGGCTGTATCACTACCGGCCGTGATCGGGAGTCCCATAGGGGCGGCGCACCGTTGGCCCAGCGTGCATCGAGTTTGGCCGGGGTGGTAGGGCCCGTCATTGTAAATAATAATTTGTTCTCAACTGACTTGCCTAGTTAAATAAAGGTTCAATATTTGTATTTTTGTTTTAAACACCACTCCAGTTCTAAACTGGATTCAGCCGTTCATATCTATCAGACTTAGACTGAAGCAGTGGATGTTAGAGCTACTCACCTGTCTGTAGGACGGCTGTTGGAGATATGTCCGTCTGGACTGCTAACGTCTGTAGGAATGCTGTCGGAGATATGTCCGTCTGGACTGCTAACGTCTGTAGGAATGCTGTCAGAGATATGTCCGTCTGGACTGCTAACGTCTGTAGGAATGCTGTCAGAGATATGTCCGTCTGGACTGCTAACGTCTGTAGGAATGCTGTCAGAGATATGTCCGTCTGGACTGCTAACGTCTGTAGGAATGCTGTCGGAGATATGTCCGTCTGGACTGCTAACGTCTGTAGGAATGCTGTCTGAGATATGTCCGTCTGGACTGCTAACGTCTGTAGGAATGCTGTCAGAGATATGTCCGTCTGGACTGCTAACGTCTGTAGGAATGCTGTCAGAGATATGTCCGTCTGGACTGCTAACGTCTGTAGGAATGCTGTCAGAGGTATGTCCGTCTGGACTGCTAACGTCTGTAGGACGGCTGTTGCGAGATATGTCCGTCTGGACTGCTAACGTCTGTGGGACGGCTGTCGAGATATGTCCGTCTGGACTGCTAGCGTCTGTAGGAATGCTGTCGAGATATGTCCGTCTGGGCTGCTAACGTCTGTAGGAATGCTGTCAGAGATATGTCCGTCTGGACTGCTAGCGTCTGTAGGAATGCTGTCAGAGGTTGTCCGTCTGGACTGCTAACGTCTGTAGGAATGCTGTCACGAGATATGTCCGTCTGGACTGCTAACGTCTGTAGGAATGCTGTCGGAGATATGTCCGTCTGGACTGCTAACGTCTGTAGGAATGCTGTCTGTGCTAGGGTGGATGGTTGTGGGTGTGTTCGTCTCACTGGCTGTCTGTGTGTTTGGAGTGATGAAGACTGGAGTCTGGTCACCTGCAGCTGTTGTCCAAATGACGCACACAGTGAAGGCCCAGGTGGACGCCAGGTAAAGAGGTGACATCTCACTGAGAACAACAACAACAACAACAACTCAGTGAAGGCCCAGGTGGAAACACACACACACACACACACACACACACACACACACACACACACACACACACACACACACACACACACACACACACACACACACACACACACACACACACACACACACACACACACTTACCAACACATCCTCATTGTCCTGCTACCATACACTCTTGTTCCAGATTGTTCCTAAATGAAAGATGAAGGTAGCGAGTATTGTGACCCGTGGGAGAAGTTGTAGGTCTACAATGAAGCTGTACGGAGCCGTGTTAAAGCTGTGTTCTGTCTGGTCCTCTTGTGTTTTATACCCTTCAACGAGACAGAAGAATGAGGGGCTGCTGCCTACCAGGGTAAAAACTGGGAGTGTTACTTGATTACACATACATTTTCACGAAGATTGCACTTACACAGAGAGAGAGAGAGAGAGAGAGAGAGAGAGAAGAGAGAGAGAGAAGAGAGAGCGAGAAGAGAGAAAGAAAGAGAGAGAGAGAGAGACAGAGAGAGAGCGAGAGAGAAAGAGAGAGAGAGAGAAAGAGAGAGAGAGAGAGAGAGAGAGAGAGAGAGAGAGAGAGAGAGAGAGAGAGAGAGAGAGAGAGAGAGAGAGAGAGAGAGAGAGAGAGAGAGAGAGAGAGAGAAAGACAGAGAGAGAGAAGAGAGAGAGGGAGAGAGAAAGAGAGAGAGAGAAAGAAAGAGAGAGTGAGAGAAAGAGAGAGAGAGAGAGAGAGAGAGAGACAGAGAGAGAGAGAGAGAGAGAGAGAGAGAGAGAGAGAGAGCGAGAGAGAGAGACTCAGATATGATATACGGGCACACTCGTTTACAGTTGTTGCTTAGCGATGTGAAGTCACATTCCAGGTTCCCATCGCCACGGACACACAGGCCTAAGAACATCCTAGAATACTCCCTCCTGCATAACTAAGACACAGCTCATACTGATTACAGATTCGCACACACTCACGCACACACACACACACACACACACACACACACACACACACACACACACACACACACACACACACACACACACACACACACACACACACACACACACACACACACACACACAGGTCTTATCTGGTCTCGGGGCGTCAGTGACTCAATCATCAGACCCCTAGGCAGCAGAGAGCAGATGTATGCTCCAAGACTTCCTGAGGGGCAGCCCCCCCAGGTGGTGAGGTTAGGCAACATCACCCTCAACAACTCAGGGGTAAATGCTCAGTCCCCTCAAGTACTCCCTGTTCACCCAAGACCGCGTGACCGCGCATGACTCCAACACCATCATTAAGTTTGCAGACGACACGACGGTGGTAGGCCTGATCACAGACTACGATGAGACAGCCTATAGGGAGGAGGTCAGAGACCTGGCAGTGTAGTACCAGGACAACAATCTTTCCCTCAACGTCAGCAAGACAAAGAAGCTGATCGTGAACTACAGGAAACTACAGGACATCGACGGGGCTGCAGCGGAGCGAGTCGAGAGCTTCAAGTTGGATCCACAGCACTAGAGATCTACCCTCTACCCTCACACTGACTAGACTCTACCCACACACTGACTGGACTCTACCCACACTGACTGGACTCTACCCACACACTGACTGGACTCTACCCTCACATTGACTGGACTCTACCCTCACTGACTGGACTCTACCCACACTGACTGAACTCTACCCACACACTGACTGGACTCTACCCACACTGACTGGACTCTACCCACACACTGACTGGACTCTACCCTCACATTGACTGGACTCTACCCTCACTGACTGAACTCTACCCACACTGACTGAACTCTACCCACACTGACTGGACTCTACCCACACTGACTGGACTCTACCCTCACACTGACTGGACTCTACCCACACTGACTGGACTCTACCCTCACACTGACTGGACTCTACCCCAACACTGACTGGACTCTACCCCCACACTGACTGGACTCTACCCACACACTGACTGGACTCTACCCACACACTGACTGGACTCTACCCACACACTGACTGGACTCTACCCACACACTGACTGGACTCTACCCACACACTGACTAGACTCTACCCACACACTGACTAGACTCTACCCCCACACTGACTAGACTCTACCCACACTGACTGGACTCTACCCACACACTGACTAGACTCTACCCCCACACTGACTGGACTCTACCCACACTGACTGGACTCTACCCACACACTGACTAGACTCTACCCACACACTGACTAGACTCTACCCCCACACTGACTGGACTCTACCCACACTGACTGGACTCTACCCACACACTGACTGGACTCTACCCACACACTGACTAGACTCTACCCCCACACTGACTAGACTCTACCCACACAGACTAGACTCTACCCCCACACTGACTGGACTCTACCACCACACTGACTGGACTCTACCCCCACACTGACTGGACTCTACCCACACTGACTGGACTCTACCCACACTGACTGGACTCTACCCCCACACTGACTGGACTCTACCCACACTGACTGGAGTCTACCCACACTGACTGGACTCTACCCACACACTGACTAGACTCTACCCACACACTGACTAGACTCTACCCACACTGACTGGACTCTACCCACACACTGACTGGACTCTACCCACACACTGACTGGACTCTACCCACACACTGACTGGACTAAACCCACACTGACTGGACTCTACCCACACTGACTGGACTCTACCCACACTGACTGGACTCTACCCACACTGACTGGACTCTACCCACACTCACTGGACTCTACCCACACTGACTGGACTCTACCTACACTGACTGGACTCTACCCACACACTGACTGGACTCTACCCACACACTGACTGGACTCTACCCACACTGACTGGACTCTACCCACACTGACTGGACTCTACCCACACTGACTGGACTCTACCCACACACTGACTGGACTCTACCCACACACTCACTGGACTCTACCCACACACTCACTGGACTCTACCCACACACTGACTGGACTATACCCACACACTGACTGGACTCTACCGTCACACTGACTGGACTCTACCCACACACTGACTGGTCTCTACCCACACTGACTGGACTCTACCCACACTGACTGGACTCTACCAACACTGACTGGACTCTACCCACACACTGACTGGTCTCTACCCACACTGACTGGACTCTACCCACACACTGACTGGACTCTATCCACACTGACTGGACTCTACCCACACACTGACTGGACTCTATCCACACTGACTGGACTCTACCCCACACTGACTGGACTCTACCCACACTGACTGGACTCTACCCACACACTGACTAGACTCTACCCACACACTGACTAGACTCTACCCACACACTGACTAGACTCTACCCACACACTGACTAGACTCTACCCACACACTGACTGGACTCTACCCACACACTGACTGGACTCTACCCACACTGACTGGACTCTACCCACACTGACTGGACTCTACCCACACACTGACTTGACTCTACCCACACTGACTGGACTCTACCCACACTGACTGGACTCTACCCACACTGACTGGACTCTACCCACACTGACTGGACTCTACCCACACTCACTGGACTCTACCCACACTGACTGGACTCTACCCACACTGACTGGACTCTACCCACACTGACTGGACTCTACGCACACACTGACTGGACTCTACCCACACACTGACTGGACTCTACCCACACTGACTGGACTCTACCCACACTGACTGGACTCTACCCACACTGACTGGACTCTACCCACACACTGACTGGACTCTACCCACACTGACTGGACTCTACCCACACACTCACTGGACTCTACCCACACACTGACTGGACTCTACCCACACACTGACTGGACTCTACCGTCACACTGACTGGACTCTACCCTCACACTGACTGGACTCTACCCTCACACTGACTGGACTCTACCCACACTGACTGTGCTCTACCCACACTGACTGGACTCTACCCACACTGACTGGACTCTACCCACACACTGACTGGTCTCTACCCACACTGACTGGATTCTACCCACACACTGACTGGACTCTATCCACACTGACTGGACTCTACCCACACACTGACTGGACTCTATCCACACTGACTGGACTCTACCCCACACTGACTGGACTCTACCCACACTGACTGGACTCTATCCACACTGACTGGACTCTACCCACACACTGACTAGACTCTACCCACACACTGACTAGACTCTACCCACACACTGACTAGACTCTACCCACACACTGACTGGACTCTACCCACACACTGACTGGACTCTACCCACACACTGACTGGACTCTACCCACACTGATTGGACTCTACCCACACACTGACTTGACTCTACCCACACTGATAGGACTCTACCCACACTGACTGGACTCTACCCACACTGACTGGACTCTACCCACACTGACTGGACTCTACCCACACTGACTGGACTCTACCCACACACTGACTGGACTCTACACACACACTGACTGGACTCTACCCACACACTGACTGGACTCTACCCACACACTGACTGGACTCTACCCACAGTGACTGGACTCTACCCACACTGACTGGACTCTACCCACACTGACTGGACTCTACCCACACTGACTGGACTCTACCCCCTCTGACTGGACTCTACCCCCACACTGACTGGACTCTACCCCCACTGACTGGACTCTACCCCCACTGACTGGACTCTACCCACACTGACTGGACTCTACCCACACTGACTGGACTCTACCCACACTGACTGGACTCTACCCTCACACTGACTGGACTCTACCCTCACACTGACTGGACTCTACCCCCACACTGACTGGACTCTACCCACACTGACTGGACTCTACCCACACTGACTGGACTCTACCAACACTGACTGGACTCTACCCCCACACTGACTAGACTCTACCCCCACACTGACTGGACTCTACCCCCACACTGACTGGACTCTACCCACACACTGACTGGACTCTACCCACACTGACTGGACTCTACCCACACAGTGACTGGACTCTACCCACACAGTGACTGGACTCTACCCCCACACTGACTGGACTCTACCCTCACACTGACTGGACTCTACCCTCACACTGACTGGACTCTACCCTCACACTGACTGGACTCTACCCCCACACTGACTAGACTCTACCCCACACTGACTGGACTCTACCCTCACACTGACTGGACTCTACCCACACTGACTGGACTCTACACACACTGACTGGACTCTACCCACACTGACTGGACTCTACCCACACACTGACTGGTCTCTACCCACACTGACTGGATTCTACCCACACACTGACTGGACTCTATCCACACTGACTGGACTCTACCCACACACTGACTGGACTCTATCCACACTGACTGGACTCTACCCCACACTGACTGGACTCTACCCACACTGACTGGACTCTATCCACACTGACTGGACTCTACCCACACACTGACTAGACTCTACCCACACACTGACTAGACTCTACCCACACACTGACTAGACTCTACCCACACACTGACTGGACTCTACCCACACACTGACTGGACTCTACCCACACACTGACTGGACTCTACCCACACTGACTGGACTCTACCCACACACTGACTTGACTCTACCCACACTGATAGGACTCTACCCACACTGACTGGACTCTACCCACACTGACTGGACTCTACCCACACTGACTGGACTCTACCCACACTGACTGGACTCTACCCACACACTGACTGGACTCTACACACACACACTGACTGGACTCTACCCACACACTGACTGGACTCTACCCACACACTGACTGGACTCTACCCACACACTGACTGGACTCTACCCACACTGACTGGACTCTACCCACACTGACTGGACTCTACCCACACTGACTGGACTCTACCCACACTGACTGGACTCTACCCCCACTGACTGGACTCTACCCCCACACTGACTGGACTCTACCCCCACTGACTGGACTCTACCCCCACTGACTGGACTCTACCCACACTGACTGGACTCTACCCACACTGACTGGACTCTACCCACACTGACTGGACTCTACCCTCACACTGACTGGACTCTACCCTCACACTGACTGGACTCTACCCTCACACTGACTGGACTCTACCCCCACACTTACTGGACTCTACCCACACTGACTGGACTCTACCCACACTGACTGGACTCTACCAACACTGACTGGACTCTACCCCCACCGACTAGACTCTACCCCCACACTGACTGGACTCTACCCACACTGACTGGACTCTACCCCCACTGACTGGACTCTACCCCCACACTGACTGGACTCTACCCCCACTGACTAGACTCTACCCACACTAACTGGACTCTACCCCCACACTGACTGGACTCTACCCACACTGACTGGACTCTACCCACACTGACTGGACTCTACCCACACTGACTGGACTCTACCCACACTGACTGGACTCTACCCTCACTGACTAGACTCTACCCACACTGACTGGACTCTACCCACACTGACTGGACTCTACCCACACTGACTGGACTCTACCCACACACTCACTGGACTCTACCCACACTGACTGGACTCTACCCACACTCACTGGACTCTACCCACACTGACTGGTCTCTACCCACACTGACTGGACTCTACCCACACACTGACTGGACTCTACCCTCACACTGACTGGACTCTACCCACACTGACTGGACTCTACCCACACTGACTGGACTCTACCCACACACTGACTGGACTCTACCCACACACTGACTGGACTCTACCCACACACTGACTGGACTCTACCCTCACACTGACTGGACTCTACCCACACACTGACTGGACTCTACCCACACACTGACTGGACTCTACCCACACACTGACTGGACTCTACCCACACACTGACTGGACTCTACCCACACACTGACTGGACTCTACCCACACTGACTGGACTCTACCCCCACACTGACTGGACTCCTAACCCCCCCACACTGACTGGACTCTACCCCCACACTTACTGGACTCTACCCCCACACTGACTGGACTCTACCCCCACACTGACTGGACTCTACCCCCACACTGACTGGACTCTACCCCCACACTGACTGGACTCTACCCCCACACTGACTGGACTCTACCCACACTGACTGGACTCTACCCACACTGACTGGACTCTACCCCCACAATGACTGGACTCTACCCCCACAATGACTGGACTCTACCCACACTGACTGGACTCTACCCCCACACTGACTGGACTCTACACATACTGACTGGACTCTACCCCACACTGACTGTGGTTGAATGGGCAAGACAAAATATTTAAGTGCCTTTGAATGGGGTATGGTAGTAGGTGCCAGGCGCACCAGTTTTTGTCAAGAACTGCTACGCTGCTGTGTTTTTCAGTTTTCCGTGTGTATCAAAATTGGTCCTCCACCCAAAGGACATCCAGCCAACTTGACACAACTGTGGGAAGCATTGGCGTTAACGTGGGCCAGCATTCCTGTGGAACGCTTTCGACACCTTGTAGAGTCCAATTCAATATTAGGAAGGTGTTCTTATTTTTTGTTCACCTGTATGTATGTTTAATTTGTCTCTTTACTCCAGCATTTTTGGATTTGAAATCAAATGTTTCACATGAGCTGACAGTATATAATATCAACTTTTATTTGAGGGTATTTTTATACGTGTTTTCATTGTTTAAAACTGAATAAACCTTATGTATATAGTTCCCCCCATTTGAAGAAGCTATAAGCATATGGCCAATTTTCAGACAATAACGTTACTTTATTCAACACACTACTACAACAGCATGACTGTTTTGGATTCAAATGTTCAATATATATCCTTTAGCATCCTGTGTTGTGTGAATATAATGTTCAATATACAGTGTATTTCCTTTAACATCCTGTGTTGTGTGAATATAATGTTCAATATACAGTGTATTTCCTTTAACATCCTGTGTTGTGTGAATATAATGTTCAATACACAGTGTATTTCCTTTAACATCCTGTGTTTTGAATATAATGTTCAATATACAGTGTATTTCCCTTAACATCCTGTGTTGTGTGAATATAATGTTCAATATACAGTGTATTTCCTTTAACATCCTGTGTTGTGTGAATATAATGTTCAATATACAGTGTATTTCCTTTAACATCCTGTGTTGTGTGAATATAATGTTCAATATACAGTGTATTTCCTTTAACATCCTGTGTTGTGAATATAATGTTCAATATACAGTGTATTTCCTTTAACATCCTGTGTTGTGTGAATATAATGTTCAATATACAGTGTATTTCCTTTAACATCCTGTGTTGTGAATATAATGTTCAATATACAGTGTATTTCCTTTAACATCCTGTGTTGTGTGAATATAATGTTCAATATACAGTGTATTTCCTTTAACATCCTGTGTTGTGTGAATATAATGTTCAATATATAGTGTATTTCCTTTAACATCCTGTGTTGTGTGAATATAATGTTCAATATACAGTGTATTTCCTTTAACATCCTGTGTTGTGTGAATATAATGTTCAATATATATCCTTTAGCATCCTGTGTTGTGTGAATATAATGTTCAATATATATCCTTTAGCATCCTGTGTTGTGTGAATATAATGTTCAATATATATCCTTTAGCATCCTGTGTTGTGTGAATATAATGTTCAATATACAGTGTATTTCCTTTAACATCCTGTGTTGTGTGAATATAATGTTCAATATATAGTGTATTTCCTTTAGCATCCTGTGTTGTGTGAATATAATGTTCAATATACAGTGTATTTCCTTTAACATCCTGTGTTGTGTGAATATAATGTTCAATATACAGTGTATTTCCTTTAACATCCTGTGTTGTGTGAATATAATGTTCAATATACAGTGTATTTCCTTTAACATCCTGTGTTGTGTGCTTATTCTTTAATAATTCATATGATCTAGACTATGCTGAGACATTAAGGAGCATCAGGTAACTGCTGGAATGTCTACCAATGGCACGTCCATCTTTTTGTGAGAAATCACACTGGTCATTCAAAACGTAAAGTATTTAGACAATATGAACAGTCCGAACTTTAGATTAAAGTGGACTGCAAAACCACTTTACTAAACTAATGATTAGTAAATGGTTTATAATGACTTTTATTAAACATCTTATGAATTAACTTATGAATAATGAATACATAAGTTATTTATAAATGTGAGATTACCTAACTTAATAACTTTTTACAAATGTAAGAGTAATGATAAATAAATGGTGAGTAAACGTAAAAAATGTAGTTTTTTTAACGTTATTATAAAGTTTTACCCATAATTGCATATTCTTACATTTTTACCATTAACTACTTACACTATACACCATTGAATTAGACCCAGGACCTTATCTGATATCATGCAGTGTTGTACATTTCAACTTTACTACACTTGATAAAGGCATTGTGTCCCAGTTGAGCCGCTAGAGGTTGATGTAAAAAAAAAACATCTAGAATGATTCATGAAGTCCTCAAAATGTACTTATCTTTTAGAATACTTACATACTATGTATCGTTAAATAACACGGAACAACCACCTACATTGGTATGTGGAATATACAACCCAAAATGACTACGACGTCTTGATGACCAGATATGCCTTCTCTAATCGACAAGTCGTCCTAATCCAATCCAGCTAACACCACATTATGAATCAACCCCACATGTACTTACGATGACAACATTTTCAATGTGTAGTTGCCTTCTCAAAACAGCAAATACATTAATCAAAGCTATATATGCGAGCTCACAGAACAGGGCTCCGGGCAGCCGAGCGGAAATGGAGGAAAACTCGCCTCCCTGCGGACCTGGCATCCTTTCACTCCCTCCTCTCTACATTTTCCTCTTCTGTCTCTGCTGCTAAAGCCACTTTCTACCACTCTAAATTCCAAGCATCTGCCTCTAACCCTAGGAAGCTCTTTGCCACCTTCTCCTCCCTCCTGAATCCTCCTCCCCCCCTCCCTCTCTGCGGATGACTTCGTCAACCATTTTGAAAAGAAGGTCGACGACATCCGATCCTCGTTTGCTAAGTCAAACGACACCGCTGGTCCTGCTCACACTGCCCTACCCTGTGCTTTGACCTCTTTCTCCCTCTCTCTCCAGATGAAATCTCGCGTCTTGTGACGGCCGGCCGCCCAACAACCTGTCCGCTTGACCCTATCCCCTCCTCTCTTCTCCAGACCATTTCCGGAGACCTTCTCCCTTACCTCACCTCGCTCATCAACTCATCCTTGACCGCTGGCTACGTCCCTCTCGTCTTCAAGAGAGCGAGAGTTGCACCCCTTCTGAAAAAACCTACACTCGATCCCTCCGATGTCAACAACTACAGACCAGTGTCCCTTCTTTCTTTTCTCTCCAAAACTCTTGAACGTGCCGTCCTTGGCCAGCTCTCCTGCTATCTCTCTCAGAATGACCTTCTCGATCCAAATCAGTCAGGTTTCAAGACTGGTCATTCAACTGAGACTGCTCTTTGTGTCACGGAGGCTCTCCGCACTGCTAAAGCTAACTCTCTCTCCTCTGCTCTCATCCTCCTAGACCTATCTGCTGCCTTTGATACGGTGAACCATCAGATCCTCCTCTCCACCCTCTCCGAGTTGGGCATCTCTGGCGTGGCCCACGCTTGGATTGCGTCCTACCTGACAGGTCGCTCCTACCAGGTGGCGTGGCGAGAATCTGTCTCCGCACCACGTGCTCTCACCACTGGTGTCCCCCAGGGCTCTGTTCTAGGCCCTCTCCTATTCTCGCTATACACCAAGTCACTTGGCTCTGTCATATCCTCACATGGTCTCTCCTACCATTGCTATGCAGACGACACACAATTAATCTTCTCCTTTCCCCCTTCTGATAACCAGGTGGCGAATCGCATCTCTGCATGTCTGGCAGACATATCAGTGTGGATGACGGATCACCACCTCAAGCTGAATCCTCGGCAAGACGGAGCTGCTCTTCCTCCTGGGGAAGGACTGCCCATTCCATGATCTCGCCATCACGGTTGACAACTCCATTGTGTCCTCCTCCCAGAGTGCTAAGAACCTTGGAGTGACCCTGGACAACACCCTGTCGTTCTCTACTAACATCAAGGCGGTGACCCGATCCTGTAGGTTCATGCTCTACAACATTCGCAGAGTACGACCCTGCCTCACACAGGAAGCGGCGCAGGTCCTAATCCAGGCACTTGTCATCTCCGTCTGGATTACTGCAACTCGCTGTTGGCTGGGCTCCCTGCCTGTGCCATTAAACCCCTACAACTCATCCAGAACGCCGCAGCCCGTCTGGTGTTCAACCTTCCCAAGTTCTGTCACGTCACCCCGCTCCTCCGCTCTCTCCACTGGCTTCCTGTTGAAGCTCGCATCCGCTACAAGACCATGGTGCTTGCCTCACGGAGCTGTGAAGGGAACGGCACCTCCGTACCTTCAGGCTCTGATCAGGCCCTACACCCAAACAAGGGCACTGCGTTCATCCACCTCTGGCCTGCTCGCCTCCCTACCTCTGAGGAAGCACAGTTCCCGCTCAGCCCAGTCAAAACTGTTCGCTGCTCTGGCACCCCAATGGTGGAACAAGCTCCCTCACGACGCCAGGACAGCGGAGTCAATCACCACCTTCCGGAGACACCTGAAACCCCACCTCTTTAAGGAATACCTAGGATAGGATAAAGTAATCCTTCTAACCCCCCCAAAGATTTAGATGCACTATTGTAAAGTGGTTGTTCCACTGGATATCATAAGGTGAATCCACCAATTTGTAAGTCGCTCTGGATAAGAGCGTCTGCTAAATGACTTAAATGTAAATGTAAATGTAAATATAATATCATAAAAATACATTCATCAAAAAAATAAAATATAGATACATATTTTTATTTCACTTTTATTTATTTAACCAGGTAGGCTAGTTGAGAACAAGTTCTCATTTACAACTGCGACCTGGCCAAGATAAAGCAAAGCAGTGCAACAAAAACAACAGAGTTAGTTACACGTGGGATAAACTGAGTATACAGTGTGTGCAAATGAAATAAGGCAATAAATAGGCCAATAGTGGCGAAGTAATTAAAATTTAGCAAATTACACTGGAGTGATATATGTGCTGATGAGGATGTGCAAGTAGAAATACTGGTGTGCAAAAGAGCAGAACAACTAAAACATGGCCCTGTGGATTCTGGCCGTGGAGAGCTCCATAAGAACAATTTCCTTAAATGTTGTAACGAAGGATTAGACCAAGGTGCAGCGTGGTGTGTGTTCATCTTTATTTTAAATCGGAAACACTTAAACAAAATAATAAACAAATACAAACGACCGTCACGTCTTGCAGGCTAAATACGAGCAGTACAAAATCAAGATCCCACCAACACAGGTGGAAAAAGGCTCCCTAAGTATGGCTTCCAATCAGAGACAACGATAGACACCTGCCTCTGATTGGAAACCATACCCGACCAAAACATAGAAAATAACACATAGAATGCCCACCCCACACCCTGACCTAACCACATAGAGAAACAAACCCTCTCTCTCAGGTCAGAGCGTGACAAATGTTTTTGTCGGACTGCTTTGCTTTATCTTGGCCAGGTCGTAGTTGTAAATTAGAACTTGCTTAAATACCTGGTTAAATAAAGGTGAAATAAAAATAACAAAAACATTTATTTTTTTAAATCTGAGCTGCCATTGTTGTAATGGTAACTGATGAGGTGGAAACCACCTTTGTACAATCATTGTCTGAGCAGCTGTGGTTCACGCCAACCACGCTCTCCGTTGGCGTTCTGACAAGTGCAAATCAGTCATCACAAAGCACCATCACTACTGGATCTAACGGCAGTATTTTATCTAGAAGTACAGAGATGACATCATTGACTTTCTTCCAGAATTCAACCACCACCCCCAGGGGGACATTTCTACAGCACAGGCTGAAAAGTACCAAAGTCCCCTGTGGCACAGAACTCACATAATGCTGATGGGCTAATACCCATGTGATGTCTTGTTTTTTTTTAGGTTTTAGACAGGTTCAAGTTGCTAATGTTTTATTTCATTTATTGGTGATTGGGGTTTCCAGATGATCCTAATATATTTCCTTCATACCGTCTCCCAATTTATTTGTCTGTCAGCAAGTGTAAAATCCCTTTCCCCTTTTTACAGTGGATAGAGTTAATGGTTTCTTTGTGCTGCTATAGTTCATTCACTATAGATATCAGCAACAACTCCTTTTGAGAGGCGTCTGTCCATTAGAAGTTTGGCCAATGGGTGTACTGCTAGTTCTGTTACCCAGAGGACTCCATTGGCTGCATGGATAGACTAGTTCTGTTCCCCAGAGGACTCCATAGGCTGCATGGATAGACTAGTTCTGTTCCCCAGAGGACTCCATAGGCTGCATGGATAGACTAGTTCTGATACCCAGAGGACTCCATTGGCTGCATGGATAGACTAGTTCTGTTACCCAGAGGACTCCATTGGCTGCATGGATAGACAGAGTTGAAGGTAAAGACTAAATGATGAACGCGGGACATTAAAACACTTGCGGATTTACTGGAAACTGAGGAGTCCATTCAAATATGAATATGTCTTTGAAAGTATAAATACCCTTCTCAGACCAAGAATCGGATATAAATGGTTTCTTACACGATAAGAATTCTTTATTATGCCATATTGGAGAGTATGAAAGCCATTTTAAGATTAGATCTCATATGCTTCTCTGTAGCTATCCACACATTTACTGAGTATGCTATAATAGGTCCAAACAATAATGCAAATTTTTGTAGTAGTCAATACAGAAAATAATACATCTTGTCATCTAATTGGTGAATCTATTGATTCTTCTATAGCACGCCAAGGAACAGAAGCCTCTGGGTTTAACCAGGTCTTCAGGAAATCATTTTGGATATATTTCTTTTTAAATGTAATGTTATTTACAATGACGGCCTAACGGGGAACAGTGGGTTAACTGCCTTGTTCAGGGGCAGAACGACAGATTTTTACCTTGTCAGCTCAGGAATTTGATCCAGAAACCTTTCGGTTACTAGCCCAACCGCTCTAACCACTAGGCTACCTGCCGTCCCAAAATGATAAGTGATACAGTTTTAGAAGTGCAAGTCCACCTGATGCTTTTGTTCTCTGTAATGTTGTATATTTAATCTGTGGTCTCTTTCTACCACAAATGAACTTCTTTATGGCAGAGTCCAGTTTAGACCAATAGACTACAGGAGGGGGCAGTGGTAACATGGAACTCATAACATTGAGACGAGGGAGGACATTCACTTTAATAACTGAGATTCTAGCATGCAAAGAAGTGGCCATAGAAGACCATCTTTTTATGTCTTTTTGGATCTTTTGAAAGGTTTCTAAGTAGTTCTTCCAGCCAGTAGTGTGAATAGAGGGGATATGTGTCACGTCCTGACCAGTAAAGGGGTTATTTGTTATTGTAGTTTGGTCAGGACGTGGCACGGGGTATTTGTTTTATGTGGTTCGGGGTGGTTGTGTGTTTAGTAGGGTGTTTGATTTAGTATTCCGGGTTTTGGGCACTGTTCTATGTTTATGTATTTTTACGTTCAGTGTAGTTATTTGTATTTCTATGCTTAGTTGATTGGGGGTTGAACCCTCAATTGGAGGCAGGTGTTTTCTCGTTGCCTCTGATTGAGGGTTCTATAAATAGGTATGTGTTTGTTTTTAGTATTTGTGGGAGATTGGGCTGTGTATAGCTCTGTGCCTTACCGGCTTGTTATTAGTCGTTGTGTTTTTGTTGTGTACATGTTTATTTTGGTTTACCTTCTTTGTCCATTTTAATAAAAGAAGGTGCGTGTACATTTCCCCGCTGCGTCTTGGTCCGCTTTACCCTACGACAACTGTGACAATATGGTAGCATTCTTCCTGCCAGTAGTGTGAATATAGGGGATATGGTAGCGTTCTTCCTGCCAGTAGTGTGACTAGAGGGGATATGGTAATTGTCACGTCTTTCGTAGGTATTGGACCAAGGCGCAGCGGGTTGAGTGCTCATATTTACTTTATTGAACAAGAAAACGTACGAACGAACAGGATGCAGGCTAAACACAAAGCTATGCAACTACAACTACCCACAAATACCCCATACAAAACAACCCATATACATAGGACCTTCAATCAGAGGCAACGAGGAACAGCTGCCTCCAATTGAAGTTCAAATCAATAAACTGAACATAGACGTAAACAACCTAGAACTAACATAGAATACACTAACCTAGAACCTAAAACCCCGATACACTCTAAACCAACACCCCTCTACATAAACACATAGCCCAATAAACCCCGAAACACTCTAAACAAAATCCCCTTCTACATAAACACATAATATAACAAACCCCCTAAACACTCTAAACAAATACCCCCTGCCACGTCCTGACCAAACTACAATAACAAATAAGCCCTATACTGGTCAGGACGTGACAGTAATGCTCTTCCTGCCAGTAGTGTGAATAGAGGGGATATGGTGATGTTCTTCCTGCCAGTAGTGTGAATAGAGGGGATATGATGAGACCTAAGTAGGTGATTTGTTTCTTCACTGGGATCATGCGTGGTAGTTGCACGCTTCCCATAGCTGAGTTAAGAGGTAGTAGAGCTGAGTTAAGAGGTAGTAGAGCTGAGTTAAGAGGTAGTAGAGCTGATGTAGACCAGATGATCTTGTAACCAGATTATGAGCTGAATGCTTTGAAAATAGACATTATTGGCGGGATTTCTGAGCGTTTGCGACGTAGAGCAGTATGTCATATGCATACAGAGAAATTGCTTGTTCAGTTTGTGTCTCTTGCAATAGAGCAATGTCAACTTGATTCCTATGTAATACGTCAAGACATTTAATTCACTTATTTGGCTCATTAGAACCCCTCAGATTACAGGAAATGATCACTAAATTAGCCATGAGCCATCTGTGGTGATGTGAATACCAGTTTGATGGATAAAAGGGGAGAAAAGTAACTTATGATAGCTATAAAATGACTATTCAGTTGCCAACTAAATAATTGTAAACCAGATATTCTAGAAAAAACAGTAAACATATCCATTGTTGGATAAAATGATTTATAAATGCCGTCATTGTAAATAATTTGTTCTTAACTGACTTGCCTAGTTAAATTAAGGTTAAATAAAATAAATAAAAATTACAAACCTCTTTAGATTTCCATTCCAACCCAATAACCCTGCAAAATGTATCCAAACAATTTAAATAAAGACTCTCTCCTCTCCCTGACCGGTTAGGACACAACAGTCCTCCCTCTCCACTCAATGTTAGACCCGTGACTGAACGTAGCGGTGTCTATCACCAAAACTCTCCCAATACCTCTGAATGTCTCACTCCATTTACTAAATATCTGGCATTAACTGACACAATGGAGATATGAGAACAGCAAGAAATGCTTGATTGACTGAATGATTAAGCCTTAACGTTGCACAAACATGGTGAACTAACTTGCTAAATAATTCAGTGGTGATAGTTGACTTCTCTAGATATGCAGTTGTTGTCATAGCAACATGAGACAAGTTAGCTAGCCAGCTAACACCAGACAAAGTTATCACGCAAACGTTGTAAACGGAACTTAGTCGTCAAATACAATTTTAGTTTATAGAAGTTAGACAAACTTTTAGCAACATGTAGGTTATACTAAACACTACTGAAGATATAATAATTTAGCTAGCTAACAGTTGTGATGACTTACTTAGCTAACAGCTAACGTTACTGTCCCAATCACCCAGCTAGCTGGAAAGCTAGTTCACTAGCTAGCTGGTGCTCCGTTGTTGAAGTTCATAATGATTACAAGTAATTAGATCAAAAGTTCCTCAACACTCCTTGAAGTTGTGGATAAATCCTCTTGACCAGTTTAATTAGTCCATAGGTTCCCCGGTACTTGCATGGCCCCGTTGTTGAGTCTTCTCCCTCACAACAGAACCAGTGGCGTGATGCTCACTGTGGTGCTCGTTGTTGTCCTCTCCCAGTGATGCCATGAACTCCTAGGCGTCTTGTGTGGTTGTGAATGACAGGCGCTGTGTGTGGCCCGGAGCGTTGCTGTATAGACGAGGAATGACTGGATGCCCATCAGTCTGAGTCTGTTCCCAACATCGTTGAAGACTTTGCAGCATTGGGAGGTGTGCGTGCTGTAGTCAGGGAAAAAAACACAGTACCTTACCAGCGTGGTGAATGAGCTCTGCTGCTCTGACTCCTTGTAGAATGACTTGGCGTTTATTGTACCGGAGGACCTTGAAGATCATCGTCCTCGGGTCTGTCTTTAAGCATTACTAGTCCCAGGTCCTGAGTAGATGCGATGGGCTCTTTCTATCTTAACCTTGTGAGATATGGATGGGAACCATTTAGGGATTATTCTCTGTAGGAATTCGATGGGATCGTCAGTCTCGTCTCCTTCTTTTAAAGAAATTAATCTTACATTACAGCGACGTGAACTGTCCTCCAATTCAGCCATCTTGATCTGCATCTTCTCTAGTTGTGAAGAACAATCATTGATTTTCCGTTTGCTTTCCCTATTTTCACCTTGCAGATTGTCCACTTTGGTAGACAGATTGTCAATCACTTTCATCCGTCTTTCAACGTCGATTGTAAGAACTTCAACAGCCGCTAAAGTATCTTGATATTTTCTGTTGAGTGGTTCTCAGCCAACACCCTTTGTGGGATATCCTTGAGAGTTCTGTTGCTCGTCGATCACCTCAGAAATCGCGACAGCTATGAAGGCCTCAATTTCAGTGCTGAGGTCTGTCTTCTGATGCTTAACTATGAGGGAAGAAGTCAGAGAAGCGCCATTTTTCTTGCCTCTTTGGGTAGTCGGCATTGTTACTCAGTCTCTAGCTCGTTTTTTAAGATTTCATTATGGAAATAATGTAATAAAATATGAAAAAAGAGGTATTGGGTTTGCAGAGCTCTAGTGACTAGCAACCATAACGCCTGTTGGTCACGTGACGTCTCACATACTTTACCTCTAAAGACAAGCTGACAAAACTGAAAGTGGAGTTCCAGTTTTTAAAAATCCCATAATCAATAGATTTTCTTTGCAGTCAAAACAAACAAAAGCTGCAGAATTATTGGCAATTATTTTTTTAAATGCATATTTCACCAAACGATTTCATACTGTAGCAGGCTCAAGGGTGTGGAGTTTCCACGTCACCAAGTTCAATAACAAAACACACCAGTAGCACAACTAGAATGCAAATGGGGAGTTTATTAGGGATTTTTGTACACTGGGGAAAAGGGGGAATTCACCAACCATTTCACAGTCCACAAACCGGTCTCGTTGTCCGTTCCGTTCTCCAGGGGTAATCCTAAAACTCGGGTCCTCAGCCAATCCAGTTCGGTACACAAGGGGGGGGGGGTGTAATCAGACAGTCCTTCAATAACCACTCTCCTCACCTCTCCCTGCCGTCTGCCACAATACACATCAAATCAAATATTGTTCCTTATCAAAAAGAAAATGGAAAATAGGCACATTGTGTGCAGAATCTATTCATTGGTATCATCACGATTCAATTACAGTGTCTGTGTTCTTTTGCCCATCTTGATCTTTTATTATTATTGGCCAGTCTGAGACATTTTCTTTGCAACTCTGCCTAGAAGGCCAGCATCCCAGAGTCGCCTCTTCACTGTTGACGTTGAGACTGGTGTTTTGCTGGTACTATTTAATTAAGCTGCCAGTTGAAGACTTGTGAGGCGCCTGTTTCTCAAATTTGACACTCTAATGTACTTGTCCTCTTGCTCAGTTGTGCACCGGGGCCTCCCACTCCTCTTTCTATTCTGATTAGAGCCAGTTTGCGCTGTTCTGTGAAGAGAGTAGTACACAGCGTTGTATGAGATCTTCAGTTTCTTGGCAATTTCTCGCGTGGAATAGCCTTCATTTCTCAGAAAAAGAATAGACTGATGTGTTTCAGAAGAAAGTTATTTGTTTCTGGCCATGTTGAGCCTGTAATCAAACCCACAAATGCTGATGCTCCAGATACTCAACTAGTCTAAAGAAGGCCAGTTTTATTGCTTCTTTAATCAGGACAACAGTTTTCAGCTGTGCTAACATAATTGCAAAAGGGTTTTCTAATGATCAATTAGCCTTTTAAAATGACAAACTTGGGTTAGCTAACACAACGTGCCATTGGAACACAGGAGTGATGGTTGCTGATAATGGGCCTCTCTACGCCTATGTAGATGTTCCATAAAAAATATTCCGTTTGTCACGCCCTGATCTGTTTCACCTGTCCTTGGGATTGTCTCCACCCCCTCCAGGTGTTGCTTATTTTCCCCAGTGTATTTATCCCTGTGTTTCCTGTCTGTCTGTGCCAGTTCGTCTTGTTAGTCAAGTCAACCAGAGTGTGTCCCGTACTCCTTTTCTATTCTCTTTTTGATAGTCTTCCTGGTTTTGACCCCTGCCTGACTCTGGACTACTTTCCCGTCTGCCTGATCATCCTGCCTGCCCTGACCTTGATTCTACCTGTCCTTCGGTACCGATTGGACTCTGATCTGGTTTTGACCCTTTTACCTGTCCACGACCATTCTCTTGCCTTACCCTATTGGATTAATAAATATTCTAAGACTTCAACCATCTGCCTCCTGTGTCTGAATTTGGGTCTCGCCTTGTGTCATGATACCATTTCCAGCTACAATAGTAATTTACCACATTAACAATGTCTACACTGTATTTCTGATCAATTTAATGTTATTTTAATGGACAACATTTTTTTGCTTTTCTTTAAAAAACAAGGACATTTCTAAGTGATCCCAAACTTTTGAATGGTAGTGTATGTTAGGCAGTAGATGGATCTGTAAAACACCATTTGACCAGGTACAGGTGCCTTGCAAAAGTATTCATCCCCCTTGGTGCTTTTTTTCTTCCTATTTTGTTGCGTTACAACCTGTAATTTAAATGGATGTTTATTTGGATTTCATGTAATGGACATACACAAAATAGTCCAAAATGGTGAAGTGAAATGAAAAAAATTACTTGTTTCAAAAAACTCTAATGTGGGATACTCCCCAAACATACGGAAGAAGGTACTCTGGTCAGATGAGACTAAAGTTGAGCTTTTTGGCCATCAAGGAAAACTCTATGTCTGGCTCAAACCCAACACCTCTCACAACCCCGAGAACACCATCCCACAGTGAAGCACGGTGGTGGCAGCATCATGCTGTGGGGATGTTTTTCATTGGCAAGAACTGGGAAACTGGTCAGAATTGAAGGAATGATGGATGGCGCTAAATACAGGGAAATTCTTGAGGGAAACCTGTTTCAGTCTTCCAGAGATTTGAGACTGGGACAGAGGTTCACCTTCCAGCAGGACAATGACCCTAAGCATATTGCTAAAGCAACACTCGAGTGGTTTAAGTGGAAAAATGTAAATGTCTTGGAATGGCCTAGTCAAAGCCCAGACTTCAATCCAATTGAGAATCTGTGGTATGACTTCAAGATTGCTGTACACCAGCGGAACCCATCCAACTTGAAGGAGCTGGAGCAGTTTTGCCTTGAAGAATGGGCAAAAAGATGTACCAAGCTTATAGCGAAACTTGCAGCTGTAATTGCTGCAAAAGGTGGCTCTACAATGTATTGACTTTGGGGGGGGTTATGCACGATCAAGTTTTCATTTTCTTTGTCTTATTTCTTGTTTGTTTCACAAGAAAAAATATTTTGCATCTTCAAAGTGGTAGGGATGTTGTGTAAATCAAATGACACAAACCCCCCCCAAAAATCTATTTTAATTCCAGGTTGTATAAGGCAACAAAATAGGAAAAATGCCAAGGGGGGTGAATACTTTCGCAAGTAGATGGATCTGTAAACACCATTAGACCAGGTATGTTAGGCAGTAGATCAGTTCCATAGAGATATATTGTACTAGAGAGCTCATCCTGTGTTTTCAGTGACAGCATTTTCATTTTCAAGTAGTCAATGTATTGGCAGTTCTTAAATTAACTCATTCTCTATGACGAAATAACATGCATTTTTTTTAAGTGGTCAGTTTGAGGTGTTTTTTTATAAAGGTACATTCGTACATTGCCTCCAGTGTGTCAGAGTGCACTCTGGGCTGTTTGTAAATTCCGAGCGCTGTCAGATTGTCCTTTAGTAAAATTCAGAGCGTTCCGCTCTCGGGGAGCCCTCAGAGCGCACACTGGACGCTCTGGCCGAGAAGTAGGGTTTATCTGAGCGTTCTGACCTCACAACGGCAGTCAAGCTAACTGGCTAAAGTTGGCTAGCTCGCTAGCTACTTCCAGACACATATGAGAGAACACCTCACTCGGAACATTTTACTCACCCTAGCCGAGGCTAGGCTGTTTTCATGTTATCTGGAGCGTTAGTGACTGTAACTGTCCTGCTAGCAACAACTTAATTCCGTTTTTTGCCAACTTTTAATGACACCGGCCATATTCAACGGTTGTTGAATAAATTCATCGGTTATTCTGTGCTCTGGCACACCCAGACGAGAGGGATGTGAAATCGGAGTAGATAGCCAAAATGAATTTACAAACGCACCCTAAGTGTTTTTTCTACAATTTATGCTTTGGGCACAAATGCGAGTACAGGAGGAGTCAACAACAATATTTGGGTATGAATTTTACAGAATATGAACTTTTAAAAGTACGATTTCCGCTGGACAGTTACTTTTAAAGGGGCAAGGACCCCTTTAGCCAATGACAAACTTTATAATAGATTTTTTTTTTAAATCAATTGAATGATAATTACCTGGATATTCTGAAAGCACTTTTATTGATTAAATGTTTTTATGAAGTTAGTTGCATGTTAATAGATGTTAATCATCCTAGTGAATAATTTACATTTAATTCCAGTCCACTCCAGATCAGCTAAACATTCACATTAGCAACATAAGGATATATAACCCCAACACACTGTTCTTGTTACAAATGCATGGCTATTGTCTTACATTAAATCAGGACAGCCCTGTTAAACCAGTCACAAAGCGCTTTACAGATACCAAGCCTAAAACCCCCAAAAAGCGAGTAATGCAGAGGCAGAAGCACAGTGGCTACCTGGCTGACCTTGATCAGCAGGAATCTAGGACAAGGTAGAACGCACAGTAATATCAGGCAAGGTGTCCACAGCTGCAGTTGGAATGGCAGCATGACCAGGGGCTCAGGTCCTCCGGGGAGGGGAGACACAGAGAGTAGGGGGGAGACATGCCTAAGATCACACATTACACCAGGGCCCATATATTCACAAAGCATCCAATGCTGCTTTTCGACTGTAACACCAGTGTTATATGTACCTAGTGTATACACCCTTATGTTATACTAGGGAAATTGTGTTTCCATAGCTAGGGCTGACAGTGAGGACTTGTGAAGAGCAGAATCAACAACCTCTGCATAATCAAAATAGTTGCTTTGTGAAAAGGTGTTAAAAGTCCACAGTTAGTCATTGTTATGTGAATGCCAGCTGAATGAACTCAATGAAACCTTCACTCTCGCGCAGACATTTAGAAACAAAACATGCCAATATGAAAAATAAGCCACTGGAGTTTTTGGAGCGAGAATTAAGACGACTTTCGAGTAGTAAGACGTGTATAAAAGCACAGACACTATTAATAAGAAGAGGCTAGAAGCGTCTTATATGGTGAGCTACCGAGTGGCTAGGACAGGCAAGCCCCATACTATTGTTTCTTCCTGCTGCCGCAGATATGGCTGGGACAAAGCTGGGGAAAAGGCCCCAAAAAACTATACAGACAATGTCATCATCCAACAACACTATTTCACGACGCATCAGTGAAATGGCAAGAGACGTTTTGAAACAATTACTGCTTCACATAGAAGCCAGTGAATTCTAAGCGTTACAGCTGGATGAGTCACCAGACATGGCGGGCCTGGCACAGCTACTGGTATATGTCCGTTACGTTTATGGGGGGTCTATTAAGGAAGACATCCTCTTCTGCAAACTGGAAATCAGGACAACAGGAGAGGATATTTTTAAAGTACTGGACAGATTTGTGATGTCGTGTCGTTGACTATCATTAAAAGTGAAGACTGTTGTATTATCAAATCAGTTCTCTATGTGTAATTTCATTACGGGATTAAACTAATCATGTAACTTCAATTAACTAAGAAGTCGGGGCACCAGGGAAAAATGTTGTTTATAGAGTGTAAATTTCCCGAATATAACTCTTCAGATATTTCCACATCTTATCAAAACAGTCGCTTATTTATGAATTTTACCTCATCAGTCTCTTTACTGAATGTCGCAAACCCTTGGATATCTGCATGAAACCTAGCATAGAATCATGATTCAGTGATATACAAATTGGCTTAATTATTTATTTACTAACTAATTTGATCAATCACAGAATTACATAAACACACACACACACACAAATAGGTTATACATTGGTTACTACATGATACAAAGAAAAAGTCCCGAGCGGACGAAACTGATATGACGGCTTGGTAGACAATGGAAAGGGGGTGGGGACCGCTCAAGAGCGGGAAACTCTTAGAGGATTACTACACTCATAGAAATTACTAATACTTTGAACATGAACAAGCGCTCATTCGAAAAGAAAAAGTAATTTAAAGATTTACAAGTGTATGTTTTGGCTGTCCCTCTCTGCGATCGCCGGTCCGTCTGTTGGATAGTCAGTAGACAGAAAGCCTCTGGTTTGTCCATCAGAGATCACAGTTGTAGGATGGATACTGTAGCGTCAGCTCCATGTTTTCTAGTCTTCTTAACCATTCCAGACGTCCGGCTTACCGTGGGTCTCTTTGGCACAGTTACCAATCATTTCAACACGTAGCTACCGCTTCATGTTTTCTAATCGAATGTAAATTTTGTCGGAAGTGGGTTTTATACTCTGTAGAAAAGGGGGCGTTACATGACGCCGTATCATGTCTCTGGCTCACGGTGGCGTGGCCACTGACTAGTTAAACTTTATATGAAAACCCATACTCTCATTTCAAAGGATAACATCACATTTAATCTTTTCACAAATAGTTTCATATGTAATCCAATATTTTTCAGAACATTTAGATGTACACCCCATAATGGAGAAGTGTACACAACCAAAGACAAAGTAATGTGTGTTTCCTGTCCTTCATGAGATCACCAAATGAAACATGACTGTCCCTTAAGTGTCCACGGACCATTCCCACTAATCAACCTGGCCCGGGTATCCTGGAAGAATATTGACCTCATCCCGTCAGTAGAGGATGCCTGGATATATTTTTTAAATGCCTTCCTCACCAACTTAAATAAGCATGCCCCATTCAAGAAATTTAGAACCAGGAACAGATATAGCCCTTGGTTCTCTCCAGACCTGACTGTCCTTGACCAGCACAAAAACATCCTGTAGGCGTTCTGCATTAGCATCGAACTGCTCCCGTGATATGCAACTTTTCAGGGAAGTTAGGAATCAATATACACAGGCAGTTAGGAAAGCCAAGGCTAGCTTTTTCAAATAGAAATTTTCTTCCTGCAACACAAACTCAAAAAGGTTCTGGGACACTGTAAAGTCGATGGAGAATAAGAGCACCTCCTCCCAGCTGCCCACTGCACTGAGGATAGGAAACTCTGTCACCACCGATAAATCCACTATAATTGAGAATTTCAAGAAGCATTTATCTACGGCTGGCCATGCTTTCCACCTGGCTACCCCTACCCCGGTCAACAGCCCTGCACCCTTCACAGCAACTCGCCCAAGCCTCCCCCATTTCTCCTTCGCCCAAATCCAGTTAGCTGATGTTCTGAAAGAGCTGCAAAATCTGGACACCTACAAATCAGCCAGGCTAGACAATCTGTACCCTTTCTTTCTAAAATTATCTGCCGAAATTATTGCAACCCCTATTACTAGCCTGTTCAACCTCTCTATCGTGTCGTCTGAGATTCCCAAAGATTGGAAAGCAGCTGCGGTCATCCCCCTCTTTAAAGGGGGGGGACACTCTTGACCCAAACTGCTACAGACCTATTTCTATCCTACCCTGCCTTTCTAAGGTCTTCGAAAGCCAAGTTAACAAACAGATTACCGACCATTTCGAATCCCACCGTACCTTCTCCGCTATGCAATCTGGTTTCAGAGCTGGTCATGGGTGCACCTCAGCCACGCTCAAGGTCCTAAACGATATCTTAAACGCCATCGATAAGACATTACTGTGCAGCCGGTTTCAGCGACCTGTCAATCACCACATCCTTATCGGCAGACTCAACAGCCATGGTTTCTCAACTGATTGCCTTGCCTGGTTCACCAACTACTTCTACGATAGAGTTCAGTGTGTCAAATCGGAGGGCCTACTGTCCGGGCCTCTGGCAGTCTCTATGGGGGTGCCACAGGGTTCAACTCTTGGGCCGACTCTCTTCTCTGTATACATTAATGATGTCGCTCTTGCTGTTGGTGAGTCTCTGATCCACCTCTACGCAGACGACACTATTCTGTATACTTCTGGCCCTTCTTTGGACACTGTGTTAACAACCCTCCAGACGAGCTTCAATGCCATACAACTCTCCTTCCGTGGCCTCCAACTGCTCTTAAATACAAGTAAAACTAAATGCATGCTCTTCAACCGATCGCTGCCCGCACCTGCCCGCCCATCCAGCATCACTACTCTGGACGGTTCTGACTTAAAATATGTGGACAACTACAAATACCTAGGTGTCTGGTTAGACTGTAAACTCTCCTTCCAGACTCACATCAAACATCTCCAATCCAAAATTAAATCTGGAATTGGCTTCCTATTTTGCAACAAAGCATCCTTCACTCATGCGCCAAACATACCCTTGTAAAACTGACCATCCTACCGATCCTCGACTTTGGCGATGTCATTTACAAAATAGCCTCCAACTCTCTACTCAACAAATTGGATGCAGTCTATCACAGTGCCATCCGTTTTGTCACCAAAACCCC
Source organism: Salmo salar (assembly GCF_905237065.1). NCBI lineage: Eukaryota > Metazoa > Chordata > Actinopteri > Salmoniformes > Salmonidae > Salmo > Salmo salar. The sequence continues at coordinate 29,154 of NW_025550490.1, forward strand.
ATATACTACCCACCACTGCGACCTGTACACTCTCGTTGGCTGGCCCTCGCTGCATACTCATCGCCAATTCCACTGGCTCCAGGTCATCTACAAGACCCTGGTATGTAAAAGCCCCGCCTTATCTCAGCTCTCTGGTCACCATAGCAGCACCCACCCGTAGCACGCACTCCAGCAGGTATATCTCACTGGTCACCCCCAAAGCCAATTCCTCCTTAGGCCACCTCTCCTTCCAGTTTTCTGCTGCCAATGACTGGAACGAACTACAAAAATCACTGAAACTGGAGACACTTATCTCGCTCACTATCTTTAAGCACCAGCTGTCAGAACAGCTCACAGATCACTGCACCTGCACATAGCCCATCTGTAAATAGCCCAAACAACTACCTCATCCCCTACTGTATTTATTTATTTATCTTGCTCGTTTGCACCCCAGTATTTCTACTTTGCACATTCATCTAATGCACATCTACCATTCCAGTTTTTAATTGCTATATTGTATTTACTTCGCCACCATGGCCTATTTATTGCCTTACCTCCCTTATCTCACCTCATTTGCACACATTGTATATAGACTTGTTTTTCTACGGTATTATTCACTGTATGTTTGTTTACTCCATCTGTAACTCTGTGTTGTTGTTTGTGTCGAACTGCTTTGCTTTATCTTGGCCAGGTCGCAGTTGTAAATGAGAACTTGTTCTCAACATGCCTAACTGGTTAAATAAAGGTGAAATAAAAATAAAATCAATAAATAAAACATTCTCAAAAATAGAAATATTGTTTAATTCTCCCATTTTGGGGATTAGGAAATTGGGCAAGGAGAATGTCTTTGTTCTCCATAGGCTCTCTCCCTCCATACTGAGAGTTTCTACCAGGAATTTATTACCGTTGTAAAACCTGATGTGGGAGAGAGAGTGAGAGAAGGGGGAGCCACAATATACACCCAAAAGGGCCATTACATTTACATTTAGTCATTTAGCAGACACTCTTATCCAGAGTGACTTACAGTATTGAATGAATACATTTCATACAATTTCATACATTTTTTTCTGTGCTGGCCCCCCGTGGGAATCAAACCCACAACCCTGGTGTTGCAAACACCATGCTCTACCAACTGAGCTACAGGGAAGGCTAGCCATGTTGTGACAGTGACATCAAATGGACTTTGGTGGCCAAGATGTTTTGGTATCTGTACTGATGGTGTAAACGCCATGACAGGGAGACATAGTGGAGTAGTAAAGCGTATGCAAGCAGTTAGGTACACTCCAGTATCCACCGAGAGGCTCTTGCTGCCAATAGAATGCCTGAATGCTTGAAAGACGTTTTGGACACTACAGTGAAAATGTTTAACTTCCTTAAAGCAAGGCACCTGAACTCTCGTGTATTTTCTGCACTATGCAATGATATGGGCAGCGGCCATGTAACGCTTTTTACAACATACAGAAGTGCGCTGGTTATCAAGGGGCAAAGTATTGACACTTTTTCTTTATTGAGAGACGAGCTTAAAGTTTTCTTTACTGGCCATCATTTTCACTTGTCTGACCGCTTGCATGATGACGAGGTTCTCACATGACTGGCCTATCTGGGTGATGTTTTTCTCGCCTGAATGATCTGAATCTAGGATTAAAGGGACTCTCCGCAACTATATTCAATGTGCGGGACAAAATTGAGGCTTTGATTAACTTCTCTAGGGCCAGTGGGACGATTTCGTCCCACCTACGTAACAGCAAGTGGAATCCCGTGGCGCGTTATTCAAATACCTTAGAAATGCTATTACTTCAATTTTTCAAACATATGACTATTTTACACCATTTTAAAGACAAGACTCTCATTAATCTAACCACACTGTCCGATTTCAAAAAGGCTTTACAACGAAAGCAAAACATTAGATTATGTCAGCAGAGTACCCAGCCAGAAATAATCAGACACCCATTTTTCAAGCTAGCATAGAATGTCACATAAACCCAAATCACAGCTAAATGCAGCACTAACCTTTGATGATCTTCATCAGATGACAATCTTAGGACATTATGTTATACAATACATGCATGTTTTGTTCAATCAAGTTCATATTTATATCAAAAAACAGCTTTTACATTAGCATGTGATGTTCAGAACTAGCATACCCCCGCAAACTTCCGGTGAATTTACTAAATTACTCACGATAAACGTTCACAAAAAACATAACAATTATTTTAAGAATTATAGATACAGAACTCCTCTATGCACTCGCTATGTCCGATTTTAAAATAGCTTTTCGGGTGAAAGCACATTTTGCAATATTCTAAGTAGATAGCCCGGCATCACAGGGCTAGCTATTTACACCCCCACCAAGTTTAGCCCTCACCAAAGTCAGATTTACTATAAGAAAAATGTTATTACCTTTGCTGTTCTTCGTCAGAATGCACTCCCAGGACTTCTACTTCAATAACAAATGTTGGTTTGGTCCCAAATAATCCATAGTTATATCCAAACAGCGGCGTTTTGTTCGATGCGTTCAAGACACTATCCGAAAGGGTAAATAAGGGTTACGCGCCCGACGCGTTTCGTGACAAAACATTTCTAAATATTCCATTACCGTACTTCGAAGCATGTCAACCGCTGTTAAAAATCAATTTTTATGCCATTTTTCTCGTAAAAAGCAATAATATTCCGACCGGGAATCTGTGTTTTAGTACAAAGAGAGAGAAAATAAAAACATGGTGTCGCCCCGTGCATGCGCCTCAGCTCATTGTCCTCTGATAGACCACTTAACCAAAGGCGCTAAAGTTTTTCAGCTTTTTCCCGGGTTCTGAGAGCCTATGGGAGCCGTAGGAAGTGTCATGTTACAGCAAAGATCCTAAATTTTCAATAAACAGAGCCAAGAAGCCCAAGGAATGGTCAGAGAGGGTACTTCCTGTACAGAATCTTCTCAGGTTTTTGCCTGCCATATGAGTTCTGTTATACTCACAGACACCATTCAAACAGTTTTAGAAACTTTAGGGTGTTTTCTATCCAAAGCCAATAATTATATCCATATTCTAGTTTCTGGGCAGTAGTAATAACCAGATTAAATCAGGTACGTTTTTATCCGGCTGTGTAAATACTGCCCCCTAGCCCTAACAGGTTAAGCAGTTGGAGCTCTTTTCTGTCTGCTTTAGCAAGGACAACACACAGGTCTTTCCATCATTGTATGATTTTTTGTGTGCAAATGAACTCAAGCTTATGAACAATGTCAAATGTGACATATCAAATCACCTGAGGGAGTTGGGTGCTCAATTACGCAGGTAGTTTCCCGAAACAGATGACACAAACAACTGGATTCGTTATCCCTTTCATGCCCTACCTCTAGTCCATCTACTGATATCTGAACAAGAGAGCCTCATCGAAATTGCAACAAGCGGTTCTGTGAAAATTTTATATAATCAAAAGCCACTGCCAGATTTCTGGATTGGCCTGCGCTCAGAGTATCCTGCCTTGGCAAATTGCGCTGTTAAGACACTGATGCCCTTTTCAACCATGTACCTATGTGTGAGTTGATTCTTAGCCCTAACTAGCCTGAAAACTAAATAAAGGCATAGCCTGTGTGTGGAAAATTATTTAAGACTGAGACTCTCTCCAATACAACCGAGCATTGCAGAGTTATGTACATCCTTTCAAGCACACCCTTCTCATTAACCTGTGGTGAGTTATTCACAATTTCCGATGAATAAATATGTTTATTTATATGTCACATGGTTAAATAAAGAGCTAAATTATTTATTATTATTATATTATTATTTGTGCCCTGGTCCTATTAGAGCTCTTTGTCACTTCCCACGAGTCGGGTTGTGACAAAAACTCACACTCACTCTTATGTTTAATAAATGTATCGTGTAGTGTGTGTGTGGCAGGCTTACAATGATGGCAAAAAACAACATTTTAGCGTGCGCTGACCCTGGTGCTAGAGGGGGTACACAGCTGGAGGTTGAATGTTTGAAGGGGTACGGGACTATAAAAAGTTGGTGAACCACTGTTCTAGATGAATGCGCTTGACAGTGCCAATGTACCCTCTAAACAGCGTGCAATAGACCGAGACTGCCGCCCAGCTCCCCGGGAGCATGCAGAAGAAATACTGTATCAGCCCACAGAGAGAAGTATGCGATTGAACTTCACTCAACTTTCTAGAGAGTTTAAAACGTTTAGAAACCACTGTACTAGAACAACAACAACTAGCTATATCAGATCAACAATTTCAGGAAAAGCAGGTCCCTGACCAAGGTCCTTCTTGCCCGGTTGCTCAGTTTGGTCGGACGACCAGCTCTAGGCAGTCTGGGTAGTTCCATATTTTTTCAATTTCCCAATGATTGAGACCTTTGGATTGGAAACGTTCAACACTCTAGAAATAGTTTTATACCCTTCCCCAAATATACACTCCGGGTCAAAAGTTTTAGAACACTTACTCATTCCAGGGTTTTTCTTTATTTTTTACTATTTTCTACATTGTAGAATAATAGTGAAGTCATCAAAACTATGAAATAACACATATGGAATCATGTAATAACCAAAAAGTGTTAAACAAACCCAAAATATATTTTATATTTGAGATTCTTCAAAATAGCCACCCTTTGCCTTGATGACAGCTTTGCACACTCTTGGCATTCTCTCAACCAGTTTCATGAGGCAGTCGCCTGGAATCCATTTCAATTAACAGGTGTGCCTTCTTAAAAGTTCGTTTGTGGAATTTATTTCCTTCTTAATGCGTTTGAGCCAATCAGTTGTGTTGTGACAAGGTAGGGGGGTATACAGAAGATAGCCCTATTTGGTAAAAGACCAAGTCCATATTATGGCAAGAACAGTTCAAATAAGCATAGAGAAACAACAGTCCATCATTACTTTAAGACATGAAGGTCAGTCAATACAGAACATTTCAAGAACTTTTAAAGTTTCTTCAAGTGCAGTCGCAAAAATCATCAAGCGCTATGATGAAACTGGCTCTCATGAGGACCACCACAGGAAAGGAAGACCCAGAGTTACCTCTGCTGCAGAGGATAAATCCATTAGAGTTAACTGCATCTCAGATTGCAGCCCAAATAAATGCTTCACAGAGTTCAAGTAACAGACACATCTCAACATCAACTGTTCAGAGGAGACTGCGTGAATCAGGCCTTCATGTTCGAATTGCTGCAAAGAAACCACTACTAAAGGACACCAATAAGAAGAGACTTGCTTGGGCCAAGAAACATGAGCAATGGACATTAGACCAGTGGAAATTTGTCCTTTGTTCTGGAGTCCAAATTTGAGATTTTTGGTTCCCACCGCCATGTCTTTATGAGACGCAGAGTAGGTGAACAGATGATCTACGTGTGTGTGGTTCCTACCGTGAAGCGTGGAGGAGGAGGTGTTATGGTGTGGGGGTGCGTTTCTGGTGACACTGTCTGTGATTTATTTAGAATTCAAGGCACACTTAACCAGCATGGCTACCACAGCATTCTGCAGTGATAAGCCATCCCATCTGGTTTGTGCTTAGTGGGACTATCATTTGTTTTTCAACAGGACAATGACCCAACACACCTCCAGGCTGTTTAAGGGCTATTTTTCTAAGAAGGAGAGTGATGAGTGCTGCATCAGATGACATGGCCTCCACAATATCCCGACCTCAATCAAATTGAGATGGTTTGGGATGAGTCGGACCGCAGAGTGAAGGAAAAGCAGCCAGCAAGTGCTCAGCATGTGTGGGAACTCTTTCAAGACTGTTGGAAAAGCATTACAGGTGAAGCTGGTTGAGAGAATTTCAAGAGTGTGCAAAGCTGTCATCAAGGCAAAGGGTGTCTATATTTGAAGAATCTCAAATTCTGTTTTATATTTTGATTTGTTTAACACTTTGTTGGTTACTACATGATTCCATATGTGTTATTTCATAGTTTTGATGTCTTCACTATTATTCTATAATGTAGAAAATAGTAATAATAAAAAAAAATGAATTAGTGTCCAAACTTTTGACTGGTACTATAGATCCTAAGGTTAATGTACGAGACACAGAATGTATTGATACATCTTCATACACCCTTCCTCCATGGACTGGATACAGGATAAGAGAGAGAACAGCAGACATTTATTTCACTTATAACATCTGAAGGTGTAACTTTTTCAACCCAAAAACCAAATCAAACGATACGAGTTTAAAGTAACCTCACTCATGCCCAACTGAATTTTGTCTTTCTCTACAGGGTGCCACAGCATCTAAAGGCTTGTGGGGGATGACACCACACATAGACAATATAAATTCCTTTGCATAGAGTCATCTAGAGTTTCACCCTGCACAGACACAAGTTACCACAGAGATCATACTTCCATATATTGTAAATGGCTTCAGAGCTCTACTCAGAGGATACGTTTCAGATGGATACCAGGTATGGATACCATAGGATTATTTTATCACACATTTAATAGTCAGTCCTCTGGATACTGTAGAGAGCACAGGAGGTTGGTGGCACCTTAATTGGGGAGGACGGGCTCGTAGTAATGGCTGGAGTGGAACAAGTGGAATGGTATCAAATACATCAAACACATTCTTTGCATGTGTTTTGTGCCAGTCCATTTGTTCCATTCCAGACGTAATAATGAGCCATCCTCCATTCAGCAGCCTCCACTGGTTGAGAGAGATACATTTTGGCCCCTCAGTGGGGGGGGGACGTGCTGACCCTTAGACATTGTCTTGGGCCATTTGCCGTGTGGCCAGAGGAGACAGAGAGCTCATAAATTAGGGCCAAGCTACAACATCATAATTGAGCTGAAAGTCTGTTCAGAGACTTTACCAATAGCTAAACATAGAAAAAAGACACTACCAATAGCTAAACATAGAAACCGTAGATCATGATACAATTGGATGAGTGAGATAATTAACTTTGGACAAATCACAATTTCTCAAGTCTTTCGATTTTCAGAAGGGCAGAGGGACATATGGCCCTTAGACTTGTCCATAACTTTGCGAAGAGAGAGTGTGGAGCTCTTTGGTTCCGGTTTCAACCCTAGTTCTTAAGGACTTAATCGAGCATCTGACCAATTACACGATACTTTAGTTCTGGGTTAACCAAGATTACCAATAGCTTAATAAAGCTTAGCAATGTGTTACTAATGTGTCTTCATATACTTGCTGTTCTTTACTGTGCAGAGAGAAAACCTCATGCTGAAGTTTGTGAGGGGTGTACCTTGAGATTTTGGAGAGGTGGTCCCTGACTATGTCCTGGGACAGACTACCTGCACTCTCTTCTTCAGGTGTGTGTGTGCGTGTGCCTGTGTGTGTGTGTGTGTGTGTGTGTGTGTGTGTGTGTGTGTGTGTGTGTGTGTGTGTGTGTGTGTGTGTGTGTGTGTGTGTGTGTGTGTGTGTGTGTGTGTGTGTGTGTGTGTGTGTGTGTGTGTGTGTGTGTGTCCTCTTCTGTTCCACTGAAACCTGTCATATATGTCTACCTCTCACCTAGTTATTGAGAAACCACCAACCACCTCTGTGCTTTTCCTCTGAACCAACAACTTCTCAGAAATAGACAGGACCCTAAACCCCACACCGCTCAACGTGGTCTCTGTTGCTAGGCAATACGTTCTCTGGAACCAACTTTATGGTGACATGTGTGTGTGTGACCTTACGTACTGTTGAAGTCGGAAGTTTACGTACACTTAGGTTGGAGTCATTAAAACTTGTTTTTAAACCACTCCACAAATTCCTTGTTAACAAACTATAGTTTTGGTAAGTCTGTTAGAACATCTACTTTGTGACACAAGTAATTTTTCCAACAATTGTTAACAGAGATTAATTCACTTATAATTCACTGTATCACAATTCCAGTGGGTCAGAAGTTTACATACACTAAGTTGACTGTGCCTTTTAAACAGCTTGGACAATTCCAGAAAATGATGTCATGGATTTAGAAGCTTCTGGTAGGCTAAATGAAATCATTTGAATCAATTGGAGGTGTACCTGTAGATGTATTTCAAGGCCTACCTTCAAACTCAGTGCCTCTTTGCTTGACATCATGGGAAAATCAAAAGAAATCAGCCAAGACCTAAGAAATAAAATTGTAGACCTCCACAAGTCTGGTTCATCCTTGGGAGCAATTTCCAAACGCCTGAAGGTACCACGTTCATCTGTACAAACAATAGTACGCAAGTTTAAACACCATGGGACCAAGCAGCCGTCATACCGCTCTGGAAGGAGACGCGTTCTGTCTCCTAGAGATGAACGTACTTGGTGCGAAAAGTGCAAACCAATCCCAGAACAACAGCAAAGGACCTTGTGAAGATGCTGGAGGAAATGGGTACAAAAGTATCTATATCCACAGTAAAACAAGTCCTATATCGACATAACCTGAAAGGCCGCTCAGCAAGGAAGAAGCCACTGCTCCAAAAGCCAGACTACGGTTTGCAAATGCACATGGGGACAAAGATCTTACTTTTTGGAGAAATGTCCTCTGGTCTGATGAAACAAAAACATAACTGTTTGGCCATAATGACCATCGTTATGTTTGAAGGAAAAAGTGGGTGGCTTGCAAGCCGAAGAACACCAACCCAACCGTGAAGCACAGGGGTGGCAGCATCATGTTGTGGGGGTGCTTTGCTGCAGGGGGGACTGGTGCACGTCATAAAATAGATGGCATCATGGGGAAGTAAAATTATGTGGATATATTGAAGCAACATCTCAAGACATCAGTCAGGAAGTTAAAGCTTGGTCGCAAATGGGTCTTCCAAATGGACAATGACACCAAGCATACTTCCAAAGTTGTGGCAAAATGGCTTAAGGACAACAAAGTCAAGGTATTAGAGTGGCCATCACAAAGCCCTGACCTCAAGCCTATTGACAATTTGTGAGCAGAACTAAAAAGCATGTGCGAGCAAGGAGACCTACAAACCTGACTCAGTTACAGCAGCTCTGTCAGGAGGAATGGGCCAAAATTCACCCAACTTATTGTGGGAAGCTTGTGGAAGGCTACCCGAAACGTTTGATCCAAGTTAAACAATTTAAAGGCAATGCTACGAAATACCAATTGAGTGTATGTACATTTCTGACCCACTGGGAATGTGATGAAAGAAATAAAAGTTAAAATAAATCATTTTCTCTACTATTATTCTGACATTTCACATTCTTAAAATAAAGTGGTGATCCTAACTGAACTAAGACAAGGAATTTTTACTACGATTACAAAAAAAGTTTCAATGTATTTGGCTAAGATGTATGTAAACTTCTGACTTCAACTGTACATGTATGTATCCGTGTGTGTGCACATGAGTGCGTTTGAATGTGAGTGTACACGCACCTGCCTCAGGCAAATAGGAAGTGGATGTAACAGTGTCATTCAAACCTACTTTATCATTTTGTTTTGTTTATTATTATTATATATATATATATTTTTTACTTTTACCCCTTTTTTCTCCCCAATTGGTAGTTACTGTCTTGTCTCATTGCTGCAACTCCCATATGGACTTGGGAGAGTCCACATCCCTGTCGGCCAAACCATCCCCTAACCCGGACGACGCTGGACCAGTTGTGTGCCGCCCCGTGGGTCTCCCGGTCGCGACCGGCTGCAACAGAGCCTGGACTTGAACCAGGATCTCTAGTGGCACAGCTAGTAACTGTGATGCAGTGCCTTAGACCACAGCACCACTCAGAAGCTCCCACTTGTCTCCAGTTCCACATACTAACCCTCTCATCCTGACCTGGAGGTAACACTCTCACCCTGGAGGTAACACGCTCATCCTGGAGGTAACACTCTCACCCTGACCTGGAGGTAACACTCTCATCCTGGAGGTAACACTCTCACCCTGACCTGGAGGTAACACTCTCACCCTGACCTGGAGGTAACACTCTCATCCTGGAGGTAACCCTCTCATCCTGACCTGGAGGTAACCCTCTCATCCTGACCTGGAGGTAACACTCTCACCCTGACCTGGAGGTAACACTCTCATCCTGACCTGGAGGTAACACTCTCATCCTGGAGGTAACACTCTCACCCTGACCTGGAGGTAACACTCTCACCCTGACCTGGAGGTAACACTCTCATCCTGGAGGTAACACTCTCACCCTGACCTGGAGGTAACACACTCATCCTGACCTGGAGGTAACACTCTCACCCTGACCTGGAGGTAACACTCTCATCCTGACCTGGAGGTAACACTCTCACCCTGACCTGGAGGTAACACTCTCACCCTGACCTGGAGGTAACACTCTCATCCTGACCTGGAGGTAACACTCTCATCCTGACCTGGAGGTAACACTCTCATCATGGAGGTAACACTCTCACCCTGACCTGGAGGTAACACTCTCACCCTGACCTGGAGGTAACACTCTCATCCTGGAGGTAACACTCTCACCCTGACCTGGAGGTAACACTCTCACCCTGACCTGGAGGTAACACTCTCATCCTGACCTGGAGGTAACACTCTCATCCTGACCTGGAGGTAACACTCTCATCCTGGAGGTAACACTCTCATCCTGGTGGTAACACTCTCACCCTGACCTGGAGGTAACACTCTCATCCTGGAGGTAACCCTCTCATCCTGACCTGGAGGTAACCCTCTCATCCTGACCTGGAGGTAACACTCTCACCCTGACCTGGAGGTAACACTCTCATCCTGACCTGGAGGTAACACTCTCATCCTGGAGGTAACACTCTCACCCTGACCTGGAGGTAACACTCTCACCCTGACCTGGAGGTAACACTCTCATCCTGGAGGTAACACTCTCACCCCTGACCTGGAGGTAACACTCTCATCCTGACCTGGAGGTAACACTCTCACCCTGACCTGGAGGTAACACTCTCATCCTGACCTGGAGGTAACACTCTCATCCTGACCTGGAGGTAACACTCTCACCCTGACCTGGAGGTAACACTCTCACCCCTGACCTGGAGGTAACACTCTCATCCTGACCTGGAGGTAACACTCTCATCCTGACCTGGAGGTAACACTCTCATCATGGAGGTAACACTCTCACCCTGACCTGGAGGTAACACTCTCACCCTGACCTGGAGGTAACACTCTCATCCTGGAGGTAACACTCTCACCCTGACCTGGAGGTAACACTCTCATCCTGGAGGTAACACTCTCACCCTGGCCTGGAGGTAACACTCTCACCCTGACCTGGAGGTAACACTCTCACCCTGACCTGGAGGTAACACTCTCATCCTGGAGGTAACACTCTCACCCTGACCTGGAGGTAACACTCTCATCCTGACCTGGAGGTAACACTCTCACCCTGACCTGGAGGTAACACTCTCATCCTGGAGGTAACACTCTCACCCTGACCTGGAGGTAACACTCTCACCCTGACCTGGAGGTAACACTCTCATCCTGACCTGGAGGTAACACTCTCATCCTGACCTGGAGGTAACACTCTCATCCTGGAGGTAACACTCTCATCCTGGTGGTAACACTCTCACCCTGACCTGGAGTAAACACTCTCATCCTGGAGGTAACCCTCTCATCCTGACCTGGAGGTAACCCTCTCATCCTGACCTGGAGGTAACACTCTCACCCTGACCTGGAGGTAACACTCTCATCCTGACCTGGAGGTAACACTCTCATCCTGGAGGTAACACTCTCACCCTGACCTGGAGGTAACACTCTCACCCCTGACCTGGAGGTAACACTCTCATCCTGGAGGTAACACTCTCACCCTGACCTGGAGGTAACACTCTCATCCTGACCTGGAGGTAACACTCTCACCCTGACCTGGAGGTAACACTCTCACCCTGACCTGGAGGTAACACTCTCACCCTGACCTGGAGGTAACACTCTCACCCTGACCTGGAGGTAACACTCTCATCCTGACCTGGAGGTAACACTCTCATCCTGACCTGGAGGTAACACTCTCATCATGGAGGTAACACTCTCACCCTGACCTGGAGGTAACACTCTCACCCTGACCTGGAGGTAACACTCTCATCCTGGAGGTAACACTCTCACCCTGACCTGGAGGTAACACTCTCACCCTGACCTGGAGGTAACACTCTCATCCTGACCTGGAGGTAACACTCTCATCCTGACCTGGAGGTAACACTCTCATCCTGGAGGTAACAATCTCACCCTGACCTGGAGGTAACACTCTCATCCTGGAGGTAACACTCTCACCCTGACCTGGAGGTAACACTCTCATCCTGGAGGTAACACTCTCACCCTGGCCTGGAGGTAACACTCTCACCCTGACCTGGAGGTAACACTCTCACCCTGACCTGGAGGTAACACTCTCATCCTGGAGGTAACACTCTCACCCTGACCTGGAGGTAACACTCTCATCCTGACCTGGAGGTAACACTCTCACCCTGACCTGGAGGTAACACTCTCATCCTGACCTGGAGGTAACACTCTCACCCTGACCTGGAGGTAACACTCTCACCCCTGACCTGGAGGTAACACTCTCATCCTGACCTGGAGGTAACACTCTCATCCTGACCTGGAGGTAACACTCTCATCATGGAGGTAACACTCTCACCCCTGACCTGGAGGTAACACTCTCACCCTGACCTGGAGGTAACACTCTCATCCTGGAGGTAACACTCTCACCCTGACCTGGAGGTAACACTCTCACCCTGACCTGGAGGTAACACTCTCATCCTGACCTGGAGGTAACACTCTCATCCTGACCTGGAGGTAACACTCTCATCCTGGAGGTAACACTCTCACCCTGACCTGGAGGTAACACTCTCATCCTGGAGGTAATACTCTCACCCTGACCTGGAGGTAACACTCTCATCCTGGAGGTAACACTCTCACCCTGGCCTGGAGGTAACACTCTCACCCTGACCTGGAGGTAACACTCTCACCCTGACCTGGAGGTAACACTCTCATCCTGGAGGTAACACTCTCACCCTGGAGGTAACACTCTCACCGTGACCTGGAGGTAACACTCTCATCCTGGAGGTAACACTCTCACCCTGACCTGGAGGTAACAATCTCATCCTGGAGGTAACACTCTCACCCTGACCTGGAGGTAACACTCTCATCCTGGAGGTAACACTCTCATCCTGGAGGTAACACTCTCACCCTGGAGGTAACACTCTCACCCTGACCTGGAGGTAACACTCTCATCTTGGAGGTAACACTCTCACCCTGACCTGGAGGTAACACTCTCACCCTGACCTGGAGGTAACACTCTCATCCTGGAGGTAACACTCTCACCCTGACCTGGAGGTAACACTCTCACCCTGACCTGGGCCGGCCGCCCAACAACCTGCCCACTTGACCCTATCCCCTCCTCTCTTCTCCAGACCATTTCCGGAGACCTTCTCCCCTACCTCACCTCGCTCATCAACGCATCCTTGACCGCTGGCTACGTCCCTTCCGTCTTCAAGAGAGCGAGAGTTGCACCCCTTCTGAAAAAAACCTACACTCGATCCCTCCGATGTCAACAACTACAGGCCAGTATCCCTTCTTTCCTTTCTCTCCAAAACTCTTGAACGCGCCGTGCTTGGCCAGCTCTCTTGCTATCTCTCTCAGAATGACCTTCTTGATCCTAATCAGTCAGGTTTCAAGACTGGGCATTCAACTGAGACTGCTCTTCTCTGTGTCACGGAGGCTCTCCGCACTGCTAAAGCTAACTCTCTCTCCTCTGCTCTCATCCTTCTAGAACTATCTGCTGCCTTTGATACCGTGAACCATCAGATCCTCCTCTCCACCCTCTCCGAGCTGGGCATCTCCGGCACCGCGCACGCTTGGATTGCGTCCTACCTGACAGGTCGCTCCTACCAGGTGGCGTGGCGAGAATCTGTCTCCGCACCACGTGCTCTCACCACTGGTGTCCCCCAGGGCTCTGTTCTTGGCCCACTCCTATTCTCGCTATACACCAAGTCACTTGGCTCTGTCATATCCTCACATGGTCTCTCATATCATTGCTATGCAGATGACACACAATTAATCTTCTCCTTTCCCCCTTCTGACAACCAGGTGGCGAATCGCATCTCTGCATGTCTGGCAGACATATCAGTGTGGATGACGGATCACCACCTCAAGCTGAACCTCGGCAAGACGGAGCTGCTCTTCCTCCCGGGGAAGGACTGCCCGTTCCATGATCTCGCCATCACGTTTGACAACTCCCTTGTGTCCTCCTCCCAGAGTGCTAAGAGCCTTGGCGTGACCCTGGACAACACCCTGTCGTTCTCCACCAACATCAAGGCGGTGACCCGATCCTGTAGGTTCATGCTCTACAACATTCGCAGAGTACGACCCTGCCTCACACAGGAAGCGGCGCAGGTCCTAATCCAGGCACTTGTCATCTCCCGTCTGGATTACTGCAACTCGCTGTTGGCTGGGCTCCCCTGCCTGTGCCATTAAACCCCTACAACTCATCCAGAACGCCGCAGCCCGTCTGGTGTTCAACCTTCCCAAGTTCTCTCACGTCACCCCGCTCCTCCGCTCTCTCCACTGGCTTCCAGTCGAAGCTCGCATCCGCTACAAGACCATGGTGCTTGCCTACGGAGCTGTGAGGGGAACAGCACCTCCGTACCTTCAGGCTCTGATCAGGCCCTACACCCAAACAAGGGCACTCCGTTCATCCACCTCTGGCCTGCTCGCCTCCCTACCTCTGAGGAAGCACAGTTCCCGCTCAGCCCAGTCAAAACTGTTCGCTGCTCTGGCACCCCAATGGTGGAACAAGCTCCCTCACGACGCCAGGACAGCGGAGTCAATCACCACCTTCCGGAGACACCTGAAACCCCACCTCTTCAAGGAATACCTGGGATAGGATAAAGTAATCCTTCTAACCCCCCCCTTAAAAGATTTAGATGCACTATTGTAAGTGGTTGTTCCACTGGATATTATAGGTGAATGCACCAATTTGTAAGTCGCTCTGGATAAGAGCGTCTGCTAAATGACTAAAATGTAAAAATGTAAAAATGTAGGTAACACTCTGATCCTGGAGGTAACACTCTCATCCTGGAGGTAACACTCTCACCGTGGCCTGGAGGGAACACTCTCATCCTGGAGGTAACACTCTCATCCTGGAGGTAACACTCTGATTCTGGAGGTAACAGTCTCATCCTGGAGGTAACACTCTCATCCTGGAGGTAACACTCTCATCCTGGAGGTAACAGTCTCATCCTGGAGGTAACACTCTCATCCTGGAGGTAACACTCTCATCCTGGAGGTAACAGTCTCATCCTGGAGGTAACAGTCTCATCCTGGAGGTAACACTCTCATCCTGGAGGTAACACTCTGATCCTGGAGGTAACAGTCTCATCCTGGAGGTAACACTCTCATCCTGGAGGTAACACTCTCATCCTGGAGGTAACACTCTCATCCTGGAGGTAACACTCTCATCCTGGAGGTAACACTCTCATCCTGGAGGACACACTCTCATCCTGGAGGTAACACTCTCACCGTGGCCTGGAGGTAACACTCTCATCATGGAGGTAACACTCATCCTGGAGGTAACACTCTCATCCTGGCCTGGAGGTAACACTCTCATCCTGGCCTGGAGGTAAAACTCTCATTCTGGAGGTAACACTCCCATCCTGCAGGTAAAACTCTCATCCTGGCCTGGAAGTAAAACTCTCATTCTGGAGGTAACACTCCCATCCTGCAGGTAACACTCTCATCCTGGCCTGGAGGTAAAAACTCTCATTCTGGAGGTAACACTCTCTTCCTGACATGGAGGTAACACTCTCATCCTGTCATGGACAGGACATCCACTATATCCACTATAGCGATCCACTATAGCGTATTAATAATAATTATTATAATAATAATTCAAATATAGGATTTATATAGCGCCTTTCCAGCTACAGTAAGGGCTCAAAGCTTAATAGTAAGGGAGGGGGAATTTACCTCATTCACCACCAATGTGTTGCACCCAGAATCACAATCAGACTACTGGATGTAATGACAATATTTGAGAGTGAAGATTTTGGATAGCAATTTATTGGATTATATAACAGTTCTTCTGTCTTGATCAGCCTGGAAACAGTGGGGACACAGTGAGGAGATATGTACACTACATGGCCAAAAGTATGTGGACACCTGCACGTCGAATATCTCATTCCAAAATCATGTGCATTAATATGGAGTTGGTCCCCCTCTTTGCTGCTATAACAGCCTCCACTATTCTGGGAAGGCTTTCCACTAGATGTTGGAACATTGTTCAGCCACAAGAGCATTAGTGAGGTTGGGCAAAGATGTTGGGATTACGCCTGGCGTTCCAAATCATCTCAAAGAGGTCAGGGTTCTGTGCAGGCCAGTCAAGTTCGCTTTGTGCACGGGAGCATAGTCATGCTGAAACAGGAAAGGGCCTTCCCCAAACTTCTGACACAAAGTTGGAAGCACAGAATAGTCTAGAATGTCATTGTATGCTGTAGCGTTAAGATTTCACTTCACTGGATCTAAGGGGCCTAGCCCGAACCATGAAAAACAACCCCAGACCATTATTCTTCCTCCACCAAACTTTACAGTTGGCACTATGTATTGGGGCAGGTAGTGTTCTCCTGGCATCCTGTCCTGTATTGTTGACCTACTGTCCTGTCCTGTCCTGTATTGTTGACCTACTGTCCTGTCCTGTATTGTTGATCTACTGTCTTGTCCTGTTGATCTACTGTCCTGTCCTGTATTGTTGACCTACTGTCCTGTACTGTTGATCTATTGTCCTGTACTGTTGATCTACTGTCCTGTCCTGTCCTGTTGACCTACTGTCCTGTCCTGTTGATCTACTGTCCTGTCCTGTCCTGTTGATCTACTGTCCTGTCCTGTTGATCTACTGTCCTGTCCTGTCCTGTTGACCTACTGTCCTGTCCTGTTGATCTACTGTCCTGTCCTGTCCTGTTGATCTACTGTCCTGTCCTGTTGATCTACTGTCCTGTCCTGTTGACCTACTGTCCCGTCCTGTCCTGTTGACCTACTGTCCTGTCCTGTTGATCTACTGTCCTGTCCTGTCCTGTTGATCTACTGTCCTGTCCTGTTGATCTACTGTCCTGTCCTGTTGACCTACTGTCCCGTCCTGTCCTGTTGACCTACTGTCCTGTCCTGTACTGCTGACCTTCTGTCATGTGCTGTTGATCTACTGTCCTGTTCTGTATTGTTGACCTACTGTCCCGTCCTGTTGATCTACTGTCCTGTCTTGTCCTGTTGACCTACTGTCCTGTCCTGTACGGCTGACCTTCTGTCCTGTCCTGTTGACCTACTGTCCTGTCCTGTTCTGCTGACCTACTGTCCTGTCGATCTACTGTCCTGTCCTGTTGATCTACTGTCCTGTCCTGTTGATCTACTGTCCTGTCCTGTCCTGTTGACCTACTGTCCTGTCCTGTCCTGTTGACCTACTGTCCTGTCCTGTTGATCTACTGTCCTGTCCTGTCCTGTTGACCTACTGTCCTGTCCTGTTGACCTACTGTCCTGTCCTGTCCTGTTGATCTATTGTCCTGTCCTGTTGACCTACTGTCCTGTCCTGTTGACCTACTGTCCTGTCCTGTCCTGTTGACCTACTGTCCTGTCCTGTTGTTCTACTGTCCTGTCCTGTTGATCTACTGTCCTGTCCTGTCCTGTATTGTTGATCTACTGTCCTGGCCTGTTGACCTACTGTCCTGTCCTGTTGATCTACTGTCCTGTCCTGTCCTGTATTGTTGATCTACTGTCCTGGCCTGTTGACCTACTGTCTTGTCCTGTTGATCTCCTGTCCTGTCCTGTCGATCTACTGTTCTGTCCTTTTGATCTACTGTCCTGTCCTGTACTGTTGATCTACTGTCCTGTCCTGTTGATCTACTGTCCTGTCCTGTTGATCTATTGTCCTGTCCTGTTGATCTACTGTCCTGTCCTGTCCTGTATTGTTGATCTACTGTCCTGGCCTGTTGACCTACTGTCCTGTCCTGTTGATCTACTGTCCTGTCCTGTATTGTTGACCTACTGTCTTGTCCTGTTGATCTCCTGTCCTGTCCTGTCGATCTACTGTTCTGTCCTTTTGATCTACTGTCCAGTCCTGTCCTGTCGATCTACTGTTCTGTCCTTTTGATCTACTGTCCTGTCCTGTACTGTTGATCTACTGTCCTGTCCTGTTGATCTACTGTCCTGTCCTGTTGATCTCCTGTCCTGTCCTGTCGATCTACTGTTCTGTCCTTTTGATCTACTGTCCAGTCCTGTCCTGTCGATCTACTGTCCTGTCCTGTTGATCTACTGTCCTGTCCTGTACTGTTGATCTACTGTCCTGTCCTGTTGATCTACTGCCCTGTCCTGTACTGTTGATCTACTGTCCTGTACTGTTGATCTACTGTCCTGTACTGTTGATCTACTGTCCTGTCCTGTTGATCTATTGTCCTGTCCTGTTGATCTACTGTCCTGTCCTGTCCTGTATTGTTGATCTACTGTCCTGGCCTGTTGACCTACTGTCCTGTCCTGTTGATCTACTGTCCTGTCCTGTATTGTTGACCTACTGTCTTGTCCTGTTGATCTCCTGTCCTGTCCTGTCGATCTACTGTTCTGTCCTTTTGATCTACTGTCCTGTCCTGTACTGTTGATCTACTGTCCTGTCCTGTTGATCTACTGTTCTGTCCTGTCCTGTATTGTTGATCTACTGTCCTGGCCTGTTGATCTACTGTCCTGTCCTGTCCTGTTGATCTACTATCCTGTCCTGTCCCGTTGACCTCCTGTCCTCTACTTTTGACCTGCTGTCCTGCTCTTATCTACTGAGCTGTTCTTATCTACTGAGCTGCTCTTATCTACTGAGCTGTTCTTATCTACTGAGCTGTTCTTATCTACTGAGCTGTTCTTATCTACTGAGCTGTTCTTATCTACTGAGCTGCTCTTATCTACTGAGCTGTTCTTATCTACTGAGCTGCTCGTATCTACTGAGCTGTTCTTATCTACTGAGCTGTTCTTATCTACTGAGCTGTTCTTATCTACTGAGCCGCTTTTATCTACTGAGCCGCTCTTATCTACTGAGCCGTTCTTATCTACTGAGCCGTTCTTATCTACTGAGCCGCTTTTATCTACTGAGCCGCTCTTATCTACTGAGCCGCTCTTATCTACTGAGCCGTTCTTATCTACTGAGCCGCTCTTATCTACTGAGCTGTTCTTATCTACTGAGCTGCTCTTATCTACTGAGCTGTTCTTATCTACTGAGCTGTTCTTATCTACTGAGCTGTTCTTATCTACTGAGCCGCTTTTATCTACTGAGCTGTTCTTATCTACTGAGCCGCTTTTATCTACTTTCTATTAATGTTCTGTATTATGTCATGTGTGGACCCCAGGAAGAGTAGCTGCTGCTTTCTCAACAGCTAATGGGGATCCAATTAAATTACCAAAAGACTATGGACCACCTCTACTCCAAGGACCCACTGACGAAATGGTTCTAGTACTTTATGGAGCAGACTGGGACAAGTCAACTGGGACAAATACGTTGCAGCTCAACTGGGAAGTTGAAACAGTTTCTGGCATAAAGCACATTGAATCGATTCCCCGGGGACAATTATATGATGTGTTTATTTGGCTGTAGTGTCAACTTAGTGTATGTGTTTCTAAATGCAAGTTTATGTTTGCAATAAATGTAAGTAGTAAATGAGGTAATTTGTTAGACTTAAATTAAAATGATGCTTTTGGAATGAATTATCTGAGACCACTTACAATTTCCAAGTCTATCACATACCTCTATCTCAACCTTAAGCTTTCACTTTCAGTATGAATAATCTGCTAGACCACCAAACACCTTCTTGCTGTGTGTATGTGGGTAGTATGGAAGGGGGTAGATGATGTAAACGTGGTATATATAGAGAGTAGAAACCTGCAGTCTCTCAATTCATCTAGATCTCTGCCAGTCCACCACCATGTACCTGTACCTCCTCATCCTCCTCCAACTCCTTTCCTCTACTGGTGAGTTGATCTATTCTATACATTATATATCTACGAAGAACCAGCTGGTAAAGAAGGTACAGCTGATTATTCTCTATAAATAATCACTTGGTAGCAGACAGTAAACAATTACATTACATTTTAGTAGACGCTCTTATCCAGAGCGATTTACAGTAGAGTGCAAACATTTTATTACATTTTTTTAAATACTGGCCCCCCATGGGAATCAAACCCACAACCCTGGTGTTGCAAGCGCCATGCTCTACCAACTGAGCTACAGTGGGACGGTGGGACGGTATAGCAGATTATTCTCTATAAATAATCACTAGGTAATAGACAGTAAAGAAGGTATAGCAGATTATTCTCTGAAAATAATCACTTGGTAGCAGACAGTAAAGAAGGTATAGCAGATCATTCTCTATAAATAATCACTAGGTAATAGACAGTAAAGAAGGTATAGCAGATTATTCTCTATAAATAATCACTAGGTAATAGACAGTAAAGAAGGTACAGCTGATTATTCTCTATAAATAATCACTAGGTAATAGACAGTAAAGAAGGTATAGCAGATTATTCTCTATAAATAATCACTAGGTAATAGACAGTAAAGAAGGTAGCTAATTGTTAACCTAATTGAACACAAATTATGTTGTTTTTGCTGCTTGTATGTCCCAGAAGACATAGTTATTAACATGATATCCTCTTTCCCCCTCCTTCCAAGGAGCCTCTGAGAGTGGTATTGTGGGTGGTAAAATAGCTAAACCCCACTCTAGGCCCTATATGGTCTCTCTGCAACACAGAGGACACCATGTTTGTGGAGGAATGCTCATCTGGGAGGACGTTGTCCTGACTTCAGCGCACTGCTTAAGGAAGTGAGTCTTTCTTTGTCATAGACAACAAATGAATCCAGATGCGGTATGTTTTGTTGCATCTTGTTAAGTCTCTTGAGGACTTCTTCTATTTCATTCTATGTCTTGCGACCCTTTTTGATTTTCTGTTAGTGCTTATCCTTTAATGGTGTTGCTTGGAGCCCATGACTTAAAGAAGTGGAAGAAGAGTTTTCAAAAGATTCAGGTGTCACATTATCATCGGCATCCCTTACATGAGAATATAACGCAGATCAGTTATGACATCATGCTACTGAAGGTAATCTTCAAGACACCCCTAATGTCTCATATCTACAGTATATTAATGTACTTATTTCATATCAACTTTAAATGAATGCAGGGCCTTATAAGAAATGCATTCAATTGATACAGATTATCTTCACTGACATGAATGTTTATACAGTTTTATTCAAGGTTTATTCTGAATTATACAAATATAATATAATAACTTTATCTCATTTTATTTATTTTCCTCTTACAGTTAAAGACCACAGCTCGTCTAACCGAGTATGTGACGGTCATTGGACTCCCAAAGGAGGATGAACATATCCCAGCATCCCCCAAATGCTCTGTTGCTGGTTGGGGCAAGACTAACTCAAACAACAAACAGGGTTCAGACGTTTTGATGGAAGTGGCAGTGACGTTGGAGGATAACTCTGAATGCAAGAGCGTGTGGCAGAATTACTTTGACATAAAACAAATGATGTGCACTAGTACTACCGGAGGGAAAGGATTTTGTCAGGTAACTAAATTGAATTTGGATCAAATGATTATAGTAATACTAGAACCAACATGCTGTAGAGGACAACCAGTACAGACTTTAGTTGATCAGATAAGCAGTGGTTATTTATCTGTAACATTACTGTATTGAAACACTAAAATAGAATTTGAAGTGTTCGCTTATTCTCCTTTCACAATCACACTTCTGTATCTCTTTTCTCTAATTTCTGTTGTTCTGTGTTCCAGGGAGATTCAGGGGGACCTCTTATTTGTAACAACAAAGCACAGGGTATCGTTGCTTTTAATTATGCTGAGAGATGTGATGATTCCAGATATCCTCATGTGTACATGAAAATCCCTTTCTTTATGCCCTGGATTAAAGAGGTGTTGCATGGATATGGTGCCAACATGTCTTTAAACAAGCAGGAATAAAGGACCAGGAAGTACATTGATGCTAGTGTATTAACATAATGGTATCTATTCCTGCATAGATACACTGCTCATCATGCCCTGGATAGAGGACAAGTTTCTTATTTTTATCATTTTGTTTCCATTTAAAACACATGTGTAACTGATTTTAACTGATTATAACAGATTTTCTTATTTAGATACTGTTTTTATGTATATTTTTTGCAATTAGTAATTTGAAAATAAATTAAAAGGTAAAGCTAAACCTTTACTCTGTCATTGTTGCTATTTTTGGATATTCATTCGACCAACAAACTACCTGTTGATAAGCAACTGCTTGCTAAGTTTAGGGTTATGTTTAGAATAAGGGCTATGGTTTAAAGTTTAGCGTAAGGGACTAAGGGTTAGGATAAAGGGTTATGGCTTGGGTTAGGGTTATGTTTAGAATAAGGGTTATGGTTTAAAGTTTAGCGTAAGGGACTAAGGGTTAGGATAAAGGGTTAGGGCTTGGGTTAGGCTTATGTTTAGAGTAAGGGCTATGGTTTAAAGTTTAGCGAAAGGGACTAAGGGTTAGGATAAAGGGTTAGGGCTTGGGTTAGGGTTAGTAGATAGTTAGTTGGAATGTTACTGACCAACCCAATCTTGATATTTAAAGAATGCGAGCCCCACACCATGTTAAAAAAAACGATGTAATCAATTTACTTTTTATGACAATGACAATTGCTATGACAATCTATTACAAATAAGTCTGACAGTATTTTTGACAGGATTTCAATCTGAAGACAGTATGGTTTGATGTGACTGGTAAAGGTATTGGGAAGTTCAGAAGATCATCATGGCAATAATGTTGTACGATCTTCTGGGTAGTGATGGGGTCAAATTGGGGTCATGATAGGGGCTGCACCAAATGTTTGATGTATTATAATAATTGATTATGCTTATGTTGTATTAATAGAAGAGGAAGGGTTATAAGACCCCTCCCCACTATATTTATATGGTCCTAGACCACAGATTAACAATATATATGCATTATAAGGTTTAAAATTGTTTCACAGGTCTTTTCTAGTCTCTGCCTCTTATAAAGAAAAGGTCTGAGAGATGTGTGAGTTATTGCATGGGGTCTGTGAGAAAGCACTTCAAAGATAAACACAGAACCCTGCAGGGGTGTAAAAGAGATAAGAGACTAGTCAGACATACCTCTATAAATCAACTTGGGGGAGTGGACATTTAATGCTGAGCCCTTAGAAAACACTGGAACTATTGTATCTCTCTTGCAAGTTTGTATAGCTGTGTATGCATGGGCTTGGTCTGATGAGTAGAAGGTAATGACTTATGCAATAACATCACTAGGGCTGGACTTCGGGCTTAATAAAATAACTTGGGACTTTTCCTATTTTGCAGAACTCAGGGGAGACATCAATTGTATGTGTGATGTTTGATCTTTGACTTTGTCTACAGCTGTATTTTGATTAAAATTGTTATGATTTATAAGTGCACATTTTGAGTGTTCCTTATTTGTTAAGTAAAAAACGGAGCACA
Source organism: Salmo salar (assembly GCF_905237065.1). Lineage (NCBI taxonomy): Eukaryota > Metazoa > Chordata > Actinopteri > Salmoniformes > Salmonidae > Salmo > Salmo salar. The sequence goes on from NW_025550490.1 coordinate 52,472, forward strand.
AAAAAATGGAACCAACATTTGGTGAGCTTGCCAGGAGGGAGTGAGCGCAACGCTACTAGACGGAACCTGAATCCCCCCTTCTCTGATCACCAAATTGTAAGGTAAGCAGACACCTGTTATATCGAAGTCTGTAATTTATAAGAAGTGGGTGTTCAGTGTTTCGCTGGTATGTAAAAGCGCCGCCTCCCTCTTGTAATTGTAATAACAAAGGAACCTAAAATGTGCATGTATAACTCACTGAATGTGTGGTAATTGTTGTATGTCAATGTGTGTTATATGTTATATATATTAAGAACAGTAGCTCACCTTCTAGCGTATTGGGGGTGCTGGGGTAACTTGCAGAAGGGTACTCAATAGTAGTTAGGGAGCAGAAGCTGTATCTAGCATGAACGTTCTGAAAACAGGCCATAACCTATGGGGCACCTGGAAGATATAAATAATATGTTGTCTGTCCTTATGTGTTTGGTGTGAGTGAAATGCGCAGTAGGTGAGGAGATAAACAAATGGAGAATTGATTATTTGGTCTGAGGACTGAGGGACCGTTATAAGTGGATTTTCGATAAGGAGGAGGACAAGGAACAGTATATAGATAAGGAGGAGGAGGAGGAACAGTATATAGATAAGGAGGAGGAGGAGGAACAGTATATATATAAGGAGGAGGATGAGGAACAGTATATAGATAAGGAGAAGGAGGAGAATGAGGAACAGTAAATAGATAAGGAGGAGGAGGAGGAACAGTATATAGATAAGGAGGAGGATGAGGAACAGTATATAGATAAGGAGGAGGACGAGGAACAGTATATAGATAAGGAGGAGGAAGAGGAGGAACAGTATATAGATAAGGAGGAGGAGGAGGAGGAACAGTATATAGATAAGGAGGAGGAGGACGAGGAACAGTATATAGATAAGGAGGAGGAAGGATGAGGAACAGTATATAGATAAGGAGGAGGAGGAGGAGGAACAGTATATAGATAAGGAGGAGGAGGAACAGTATATAGATAAGGAGGAGGAGGAGGAAGGGTATATAGATAAGGAGGAGGAGGAGGAACAGTATATAGATAAGGAGGAGGAGGAGGAACAGTATATAGATAATTAGGAGGAGGAGGAACAGTATATAGATAAGGAGGAGGAGGAGGAGGAACAGTATATAGATAAGGAGGAGGAGGAGGAACAGTATATAGATAAGGAGGAGGACGAGGAACAGTATATAGATAAGGAGGAGGAGGAGGAGGAACAGTATATAGATAAGGAGGAGGAGGAGGAACAGTATATAGATAAGGAGGAGGAGAATGAGGGACAGTATATAGATAAGGAGGAGGAGGAGGAGGAACAGTATATAGATAAGGAGGAGGACGAGGAACAGTATATAGATAAGGAGGAGGAGGAGGAACAGTATATAGATAAGGAGGAGGAGGAGGAACAGTATATAGATAAGGAGGAGGACGAGGAACAGTATATAGATAAGGAGGAGGAGGAACAGTATATAGATAAGGAGGAGGAGGAACAGTATATAGATAAGGAGGAGGAGGACGAGGAACAGTATATAGATAAGAAGGAGGATGAGGAACAGTATATAGATAAGGAGGAGGAGGAGGAGGAGGAACAGTATATAGATAAGGAGGAGGAGGAGGATGAGGAACAGTATATAGATAAGGAGGAGGAGGAGGAGGAACAGTATATAGATAAGGAGGAGGAGGAGGAGGAACAGTATATAGATAAGGAGGAGGAGGAGGAGGAACAGTATATAGATAAGGAGGAGGAGGAGGAACAGTATATAGATAAGGAGGAGGAGGAGGAGGAACAGTATATAGATAAGGAGGAGGAGGAACAGTATATAGATAAGGAGGAGAATGAGGAACAGTATATAGATAAGGAGGAGGCGGACGAGGAACAGTATATAGATAAGGAGGAGGAGAATGAGGAACAGTGTCATGACCTTGGCCTCTTTTGGTACAGGGAGGACAGTTGACCCCCTCCCTTTTGCACCACCATCCAACCTACCTTCCCCCCAATTCACCCTGTGTGTAAAGGGTTGTAAAAACTCTAAAATTCCAGTAGAGTCTCTGGCCACATGGCCCATAGAGAGACACAGGAAATTCTTCCAACTCATGGAATTGGAGAGCCAAGCGACATTTTGTGTTCTGGAGAAGTTATGGAATATTGGTGAAGAATCCAGCTACGAACTGATCCGCTTGGTACAATTTTGTGATACTCAGAAGAGACAATATAGCCATATTACCATAAAACTGTTTATATAATAGCATCAGCTTGAGACTCGCATCATAATGGGTGTATAGAATGTATTAATAAGGATAAAGCTTTTATAATACAGTGAGATGCTATTGTACTGATGTTAATGTGATAGAATTGTATTTCTGTAACCAAGTCTAGCTCAGTCATATGCACGCCCCAGGGACACATACAGGACCAGGCGTCATTTGACAAGCCTGTTCGATGGGCACTATAAAACACCCCCTGATTTACATTTCTTCAGACCAGGCCTACACTCCGTGGCCTATAGGTTTTACCATCCAATTCCTCTACTGAAAGTGAACCATACCACGTGGTTAACTTTTAGACTATTGATACCGACAGAATAAGAACAAGTCTTTGATATTAATTATTAGTCTGCAGCTAAGTAAATTATATCATTGAACGCGAAGACCAACGAAACAACCATTCGATGACGACATTAATGAATGTCGCTTTGAAAGATCCATTCTAACCGAGAGAGAGACTCTCCATCAGAACGACGATCGAACAAGGATCTCGACGACACATGAGCGTAAATATATATTGATTGCAATTGTTCCCGAATGAGCGAGCCTTCAATTGTCAATTGTTAATATTAATGAACTCTGTGTGCCACAGCTGAACTTTTATGATCCATTGTTCAACAGGCCGACCTGCCTGTTTAGCCCACCAGGGCACATTCCTCTACCAATCCTTTGTGACGATAATTACTGTTTGTATGTTTTCTGTTAATTACTTAGTGTAGTAAATAAATGATTTTAAGACAATTGATGTATGGATGATTTTAGTAAAGACTGGGTTCGTGCAGATACAACAATTTACGACGTTTGGAATGAGACTGGACTAAAGGTAAAATACACCATTTAAACCAGAAGATAATCGGCCTATACTATAATAAAATATTATAGTACAGGAAAGTTATATTAGGAAAATTATAGCTTTGTAATCTGAATATTCTCCTTGGTGCCCCGATCTCCTAGTTAATTACAATTAAACGATTAATCAGTTTAATCGCGTGATAATAATTACAGGGAGCTAATTGATAAACATATCTTCAGTTTAATGGTACCCCCAAAGACACGACAACAGTATATAGATAAGGAGGAGGAGGATGAGGAACAGTATATAGATAAGGAGGAGAATGAGGGACAGTATATAGATAAGGAGGAGGAGGAACAGTATATAGATAAGGAGGAGGAGAATGAGGAACAGTATATAGATAAGGAGGAGGAGGAACAGTATATAGATAAGGAGGAGGAGGAGGAACAGTATATAGATAAGGAGGAGGAGGAACAGTATATAGATAAGGAGGAGGAGGAGGAAGAACAGTATATAGATAAGGAGGAGGAGGACGAGGAACAGTATATAGATAAGGAGGAGGAGGAGGAGGAACAGTATATAGATAAGGAGGAGGAGGAGGAGGAACAGTATATAGATAAGGAGGAGGAGGAGGAGGAACAGTATATAGATAAAAGCATTACATTGGAATAGTATAAGAAAGGGATTTTTGGAAGTGAGGGCGGCAGGAAGGAGTTCTGTCATTGTATAAGAAAAGGCGGACTTGATAAAGATAATACCTATAAGACGTATATTACCCTACACCCTGAGGAACTAGTAATACCCTCAACATATTACCCTACACCCTGAGGAACTAGTAATACCCTCAACATATTACCCTACACCCTGAGGAACTAGTAATACCCTCAACATATTACCCTACACCCTGAGGAATAATTCCCTCAACATATTACCCTACACCCTGAGTAACTAGTAATACCCTCAACATATTACCCTACACCCTGAGGAACTAGTAATACCCTCAACACATTACCCTACACCCTGAGGAATAATACCCTCAACATATTACCCTACACCCTGAGGAACTAGTAATACCCTCAACATATTACCCTACACCCTGAGGAACTAGTAATACCCTCAACACATTACCCTACACCCTGAGGAATAATACCCTCAACATATTACCCTACACCCTGAGGAACTAGTAATACCCTCAACACATTACCCTACACCCTGAGGAATAATACCCTCAACATATTACTCTACACCCTGAGGAACTAGTAATACCCTCAACATATTACCCTACACCCTGAGGAACTAGTAATACCCTCAACATATTACCCTACACCCTGAGGAACTAGTAATACCCTCAACATATTGCCCTACACCCTGAGGAATAATACCCTCAACATATTACCCTACACCCTGAGGAATAATACCCTCAACATATTACCCTACACCCTGAGGAACTAGTAATACCCTCAACACATTACCCTACACCCTGAGGAACTAGTAATACCCTCAACATATTACCCTACACCCTGAGGAACTAGTAATACCCTCAACATATTGCCCTACACCCTGAGGAATAATACCCTCAACATATTACCCTACACCCTGAGGAACTAGTAATACCCTCAACATATTATGTATTGGTTGAAATATGACCTAAAATTACTTGTAGAAGGATAGTTAAGGAGCCTTTTAACTGGAATTAGTGGAGAGGAGGTTTTGATTTATGGACATATGAGAAGACAGTGGAGGAAATAGTGTCACGCCCTGACCTTAGAGTTCCTTTTTATGTCTCTATTTTGGTTTGGTCAGGGCGTGAGTTGGGGTGGGCATTCTATGTTCCCTATCTATGTTTTGTATTTCTGTGTTTTGGCCTGGTATGGCTCTCAATCAGGGACAGCTGTACATCGTTGTCGCTGATTGGGAGCCATACTTAGGTAGCCCTTTTTCCACCTGTCTGGTGTGGGAAGTTGTTTTTGCATTGCTGTGAGTAGCCTGCGAAACTGTTCGTTCGTTGTGTTGCTTCTTGTTTTGGTATTTTTTCTGGTTCACTGTTTATATTAAAGTATGATGAACCCAACCCACGCTGCACCTTGGTCTCATTCCAACAACGGACGTTACAAATAGTCATAAAACTGATACAACATCCACTATTGATATCATTGCAAGTTAGATAATAGGTAGTAAAGGCTAACATAGGGCACCTACACTATTATCATTACACGGCTGACTGTCAAATAAAACCAAACCGACGCTCACCATGTCCGCAAAGGCCTGTAAAGAGTGTTTTATTAGGTAATGGCACAATTGTGGAATAAAAAGTTAGGAGTAGGACAGAAGTTAATTGAATAGAAGGTTGAACATATGTGTTAGTGACACTTTCCTACCATAGTACAGTATAGGAAATGTACAACCCTTAGTATACCAGTAAAATTAATACAAGGAAGTTGAGTTCTGTAGAGATTTTCATAGAAAATTATTTTGTGACGCTATCACCAGGGGGAATTGGTCAATAAAATATTACTGTTACTCCACACCTTTAAGTTATGATATTAGGAATTGAAGTCTAGCATGCGGTTGTCTTTGTGAGGCCTGTGTGTGAAATATATTTGAGTTTAGTAGAACCATTTACTATAACCTGGATTAAGTGAGAGTAGAATTAGGATTACAGTATCACCCACTGTTGTGTTAACACACACTGAAAGGAGATATTATATAAGCATATTCATACATATTACACCCACTTTAGGATAAACCCTATAGAAATTAGGTTGGATTTAGTCAAAGAGATAATTCAGACAAGAAAAATGTACAAAAAGAAGGGGAAGAAGAAAAGTACCCTTGTATCAGAATCTGTAATAGGAATGATGATGCTGGAAGGACAGATCTTCATGAACAAGGCTACCGTGACCAAATTAAAGCTGGAGAGAACAATAGAGAGAAAGGGAAGAAAGAAAGAGAGAAGAAAGAAGACAGGAAAATGATGAGTCGTATACGTTATGAAAAGAGAAGAGGAAGTTGTATACGTTATGAAAAGAGAAGAGGAAGTTGTATACGTTATGAAAAGAGAAGAGGAAGTTGTATACGTTATGAAAAGAGAAGTGGAAGTTGTATACGTTATGAAAAGAGGAGGTTGATAGAAGATCTGCAGGTGCTAATTGCTGATAAGATTAAAGAGACAATGGACACAGATGATGTGGACTAAAATAAAAAGCTAAAAGATGAGGTCGGACAAGCCCCGGATATGGTAAAGACAATACCAGAGGGTGATAGAAGAGTGTGAAGAGGAGGACTCGACACTGCACTGAAGAAGGCCCAGCTTGCACAGATCGAGATAGGAAGTGGTGGTTTTACTCACAATATGATGGCTTCTTAAGTTGTTTCTACAGGCTCACCACAACCACAGCCTGCAGCTCCCCCACAGTCACATAAGTCACACCTGTGAATCTGGTGCCTGCAGGGTATGTGCTTTTCACCACTCAACATTATGGTGACCCACAAACATGGACTGGAAGAAGAGGTGGGCCCGCCAGAGCCCTTCGTGACTAGAACAACACTCAATGCTGGACCTGTAGGCAGTTGGGGCATGTGAGTTTGCAGTGTGAGGGAAATGGGAGAGGAAGAGGCTACAACAGGGGAAGAGGAGACGTTGTGTCTGGCATAGGAAGAGGAAACTCAGTCACAGTACCACACGCCCGGAGCTGAATATGCTCCCCTGAGCCACCTATGCCATATGAACAAGGAGGACAAGTTAATGACAGCCGTGGCCAATGGGAAATCAGAACAGCAACAGTTCTTATTTCCCTCAGAATCAACAATGAAGGCGCCCGACTCCCCTGCTCCAGTGTCCCCAGTAGGAATTCAATGATGGAAGAGAAGAGCCAATGGTTACTCTTAATGTGTCACGTCCTGACCAGTATAAGGGGTTATTTGTTATTGTAGTTTGGTCAGGGCGTGGCAGGGGTGTATTTGTTTTGTGTTGTCGGGGTTTTTGGGTATTGTTCTATGTTTTGTATTTCTATGGTTTTTCTATGTTGTGTATTTCTTTGTTGGCCTGGTATGACTCTCAATCAGGAACAGCTGTACATCGTTGTTGCTGATTGGGAGTCATACTCGTAGCCCTTTTTCACCTGTCTTTTGTGGGAAGTTGTTTTTGCATAGCTGTGTGTAGCCTGCATTACTGTGCGTTCGTTCGCTTTCTTGTTTTGTTTTGTTTTGTTTTGTTTTGTTTTGTTTTGTAAGTGTTCAATAAACGTTAAAATGAGCACTCAACCCGCTGCGCCTTGGTCTACTCCCTTCGTCGGCCGTTACATAATGTTAATGGACATGACCTACCATTTCTAATAGACACTAGAGCTCACTGTTCCTGTTTAGGCAAACCTGGACAAGTTGTTCAGGCTTCTCTGAGCAAATCATCAGTATCAATAACAGGGACATCGGGGACAGCCCAGGAATGTGTACTGGACAATGACTTGATTGATGAACCTCTGCTTGACTCTGACATGGTGCTGTTCGTTGATGGTTCTGCTCATATAGATCAAAGCACAGGGAAGAAACATGTAGGATGTGCTGTAGTAGATGTGGGAGGTGATATTGAGGTTATACGGCCCCTACCAGACCATTTATCAGAGCAAAAGACAGATTTATTAGCTCTGAACACCGCTTGTGAATTAGGGGAAGGGAAGGCCTTTACTGGCTACTCAGACTCAGCATATGCTAGTGGGGTTTGGTGAGCAGGAGAGTTTACTAAAACCACAGATACACCTAATAAAAACAGACCTTATGTTGAACAGGTGATTGAAGCTATGTGAAAAACCTAACGCATTGGCTATTGTTAAGGCTGAGGCATACACGGGTTGGTGTGATTATGCTAGAATTGGTAACAGCATAGCTGATGAGGCCGGCCAAATTCGCTGTTTCCCGTTGTCACACACATGCATTTTATTTTTAGTCGTTTGTGTCATCTGAAACTACTGATCTTGAGAAACAGTAGCAGGCTGATATTCTCAGTCACCAGGTGTGGAGGGAGAGAGGGTGTGCTCTCTGTCCTAGGTCTGGCTTATGGCTACATCTTTTGTATGTTGTATTGTATGGAGTGAGCCATTCGTCAAAGGGGGGGATATGGGAAAGGAGGAGGAGGAGATTTCGGGCTCAATGGTTCAAAATTTGAATCAGCACGTAAAACAGTTAATTTATCGTTGCGTGACATGTTTGTTATATAACATATACAAGGGAACTCCACTGCAACCAGGGAAGTTCCCCCACTCCAAAAGGATCTTTTGTCCACCTAGCTATGGTTTTCATAGACATGATAGAACGAAAAGAAAGAAAGAGATACTGCCTGGTGATAATTGACAGGTTTACCAGGTGGGTGGAACCATCCCACTACCAACTGTTATGCGCGAACAGTTGCAAAATTACTAGTCAGGGAAATTATACCCAGGTTCGGAGTGCCTGAGTTTTTGTCTGCAGACAATGGAACCCATCTCATAGGAGATGTGGTTGCCCAAGTGGCCAAAATGATGGGTGTTGACCAGAAGTTTGTGTCCATCTATCGCCCGTGGAGTAACGGGATTACAGAGAGGGTTAATTAAATGATCAAAAGGGGATTGCGAAAGCCTGCCATTCCACAAAATTGAGCTGGGTGGAATGCTTGCCCTCGTCCTCATGAAAATGCGCAGCAGCCTTAACAAAGGTATTGGTTGTACACCTTATGAGATGTTAACAAGATGACCAATGAACACCCCAGAGGTGAGACCTATGACTGACCAACAGATAGACATAACTGAGACACAGTGTGACCATCTTGAGTACACGAAGGAACTAACTTCTGTTGTAAGTTTTCTCCACTCTCACACTAGGAAAGCAGCAGAACCAATCCCAGGTGAGGATCCAGATGCTCTGTCCATCTGCGTAGGAGACTGGGTGAAACTACGAGTCCATAAAAGAAAATGGAACCAGCCAACATGGAGGGGACCCTTCCAGGTGACCATGACAACAAAAGAGGCTGAGATCCACCGATGAGGAAGGAACAGAGGAGAAACGGGGAAGACCACAGCCAGAGGGGAAACGGGGAAGACCACAGCCAGAGGAGAAACGGGGGAGACCACAGCCAGAGGAGAAACGGGGAAGACCACAGCCAGAGGAGAAACGGGGAAGACCACAGCCAGAGGAGAAACGGGGAAGACCACAGCCAGAGGAGAAACGGGGAAGACCACAGCCAGAGGAGAAACGGGGAAGACCACAGCCAGAGGAGAAACGGGGAAGACCACAGCCAGAGGAGAAACGGGTGAGACCACAGCCAGAGGAGAAACGGGGAAGACCACAGCCAGAGGAGAAACGGGGAAGACCACAGCCAGAGGAGAAACGGGGAAGACCACAGCCAGAGGAGAAACGGGTGAGACCACAGCCAGAGGAGAAACGGAGAAGACCACAGCCAGAGGAGAAACGGGGAAGACCACAGCCAGAGGAGAAACGGGGAAGACCACAGCCAGAGGAGAAACGGAGAAGACCACAGCCAGAGGAGAAACGGGGAAGACCACAGCCAGAGGAGAAACGGGGAAGACCACAACCAGAGGAGAAACGGGTGAGACCACAGCCAGAGGAGAAACGGGGGAGACCACAGCCAGAGGGGAAACGGGGAAGACCACAGCCAGAGGAGAAACGGGGAAGACCACAGCCAGAGGAGAAACGGGGAAGACCACAGCCAGAGGAGAAACGGGGAAGACCACAGCCAGAGGAGAAACGGGGAAGACCACAGCCAGAGGAGAAACGGGGAAGACCACAGCCAGAGGAGAAACGGGGAAGACCACAGCCAGAGGAGAAACGGGGAAGACCACAGCCAGAGGAGAAACGGGGAAGACCACAGCCAGAGGAGAAACGGGGAAGACCACAGCCAGAGGAGAAACGGGTGAGACCACAGCCAGAGGGGAAACGGGGAAGACCACAGCCAGAGGAGAAACGGGGAAGACCACGGGGAAGACCACAGCCAGAGGAGAAACGGGGAAGACCACAGCCAGAGGAGAAACGGGGAAGACCACAGCCAGAGGAGAAACGGGGAAGACCACAGCCAGAGGAGAAACGGGGAAGACCACAGCCAGAGGAGAAACGGGGAAGACCACAGCCAGAGGAGAAACGGGGAAGACCACAGCCAGAGGAGAAACGGGGAAGACCACAGCCAGAGGAGAAACGGGGGAGACCACAGCCAGAGGAGAAACGGGGAAGACCACAGCCAGAGGAGAAACGGGGAAGACCACAGCCAGAGGAGAAACGGGGAAGACCACAGTCAGAGGAGCAACGGGGAAGACCACAGCCAGAGGAGCAACGGGGAAGACCACAGCCAGAGGAGAAACGGGGAAGACCACAGCCAGAGGAGAAACGGGGGAGACCACAGCCAGAGGAGAAACGGGGAAGACCACAGCCAGAGGAGAAACGGGGAAGACCACAGCCAGAGGAGAAACGGGGAAGACCACAGCCAGAGGAGAAACGGGGAAGACCACAGCCAGAGGAGAAACGGGTGAGACCACAGCCAGAGGAGAAACGGGGGAGACCACAGCCAGAGGGCCGAGACCAAAGGCCAGAAGAACCAACAGAGGGTTCAGCCACAGGACCTGAACAGTCATCAGATGTCGAGGACACCATCATACACACATTCTATGGTTGTGAAACAAGAAAATCGCAACCATGGAAACACACATGCAGGGTATTTATTGTTCTCCAAATCCTACTTGTTCCCTATGTGGAGAATAATAAATGTGTGAAAGCAGTGACATACATAGGATTACAGGGGAAGGGGAACACATCTGGCACACGGGCAATGATTTTCCAGAAATCCACCTCCACAGCCTTTCTGTGGGGAACCCAGGTAGTACCAGGTCATCTATAAGACTATGCTAGGTAAAGCTCCGCCTTATCTCAGCTCACTGGTCATGATAACAACACCCACCCGTAGCACGCACTCCAGCAGGTATATCTCACTGGTCATCCCCAAAGCCAGCACCTCTTTTGGCCGCCTTTCCTTCCAGTTCTCTGCTGCCAGTGACTGGAACAAATTGCAAAAATCGCTGAAGCTGGAGACTTACATTTCCCTCACTAACTTTAAACATCAGCTATCTGAGCAGCTAACTGATCGCTGCAGCTGTACACAGCCCATCTGTAAATAGCTCACCCAATCTACCTACCTCATCCCCATATTGTTTTTATTTTATTTTCTGCTCTTTTGCACACCAGTATCACTACTTGCACATCATCATCTGCTCATCTATCACTCCAGTGTTAATTTGCTAAATTGTAATTACTTCGCTACTATGGCCTATTTATTGCTTTACCTCCTCACGTCATTTGCACACACTGTATATATACTTTATTTCTTTCTATTGTATTATTGACTGTATGCTTGTTTATTCCATGTGTAACTCTGTGTTGTTGTTTGTGTCGCACTGCTTTGCTTTATCTTGGCCAGGTCGCAGTTGTAAATGAGAACTTGTTCTCAACTGGCCTACCTGGTTAAATAAAGGTGAAAAAAAAAAAAATGTAAAGTACCAATTGGCAAAGGAACAATACCAAGGTTTGACAAAGAAACTATACTATTCTGATGTTGGTCACTGGGGGGAAGGAAGCAGCATGGGAATGTGGATTATCCAATAATACAATAGGTAATAGTTCAGATGCAGCTAAAGAATTTAAGGAGGGTGGGCCATTGAGACTAAATGGCCAAGGTGGAATAAGGTTGCTAGCGTACAACCAGGTAACATTTCCAGCTGATTAAATGCATTGGACCTCCAAAAGTACAATGGAGAGAGTATCTGACTGGTAGTGTAAAGCCCCTAAATGATAAAGGAGATGATGTGTTGACAGGATTAAAACCCACAATAACTTCCCCAGCTTGTATCTGCGACTCAGGGAATGTGGATGTAGGAAACACCACTAATTGCCTGTTTTACACAGGCCTAAAAACGGATACCAGTAGTTTTAATGTACTGGATGGGCAACAATTGATAACTAGGGTAAATATGTCAAACATAGGCAAAGGCATGAGGACACCTCGGGATCATCTCTGGAGCTGTGGGGAAAGGGCTTCATTTCCCTCCTCATGGGATGGAAAGGGTGTTGTTATCTGGGGAAAACTGAACTGACAGCAGCTAGATTACCTGCTTCTGAGCTACCGAACAGTTCTTTGCAAAATAGTTTTAGATTATATGGCAGAGAGAAAAGAGCAGTGGCTCAAAATAATGAGGCTTATGGACATGTGCTGTCTCAGGTAGAGATGACAGCCCTAGTAATCTTTACAGGTGCAGGAGTTGTAGTAAAGGGTAAGGGGATTAACAATTTGACATACTCCATGCAGGCCCTTACTAATTTGATAAAACAGGGTTTTACTCAGTTGTCACTCGATGTGCAGAATTTGATGGCAGTAGCGACCAGAGACAAAATGGCACTCGATTACATATTGGCTGAAGAGGGTGGTGCTTGCAGGGCCCTTGGAATAGACGATGAGGATTACTGTGTCATGTTGCTTCCTGACTCATCTGACAACACGACACCGTTTATTAATGACCGGGCTAAATTAGGAGGTACTCTGGCAAAAGCTGTCAACACCAACTTTGACCAAATTGGACACTGGTTTAAAGGTGTATTTGGATACGTGATGGGTAAGGTAATGATGTTCCTGTCTGCCATGATTGTTCCACTTCTGGTAGGACTACTGTGCTTTGCTGTTGCTTTCTGTATAATAAAGCGCTTGGCTAAAAAGACATTTGGTGATAATGAGACACATGTATGTTGGGGTGGTCACAAGAAGGGAGCAAACTTACCTGTGGTAGAGGGAAGAAGGAAGATATGGGAGATACAAGAGCTTGTCGTGTATATATGGGTCAACTGGAGAGAAGAGTATAGTGATAGGAGAAACTATACTAAAGGGGATTTTAGTGTTGTAGACGTACAGCAACGGGTGACAGGTGTAAACCTTTCCAGGATAGAGGAAGGCATGGGAGCACCTTTTGGATGGATGTGGGTATGCAGTGACAAGGGGTACCTCACTTTACCTCCTGGATGGGGGGGGTCTTGTTACTTGGGGAGAATAGAAATGTACATTTTAAGAATTCCAGTTACCTATCTTCTCAATAAAACAGGCAAAACCAACTCTGGGGAACTGAAGCGTGCCAAACGACTCATCCCAGCCAATCATGAAGCCTATGGTTATGTCCTACACCCGGGTGAGATTTTTTGGTATGTCAGTCATGCCCTCCTGGGGTGTGGCTGTCCTAGGAAAGTGGGTAAACAATTTAACCTACTCTTTACAGGTCCATATGAATTTAACGTTCCGATGATTTAGCCAACTCTCATTAGATGTCCAAAATCTGAAAGCAGTCGTCAGCCGCCATGAGATGGCTTTAGATTATCTTTTGGCGAAAGAAGGAGGACACTGTAATGTACAAGGTTTTATTGATCCTGATAATTGTGTTATGCTCCTCCCTGACTTCTCTGAGAATATGACTGCGATAATTGATAAGATTGCTGATCTTTGTAAAACTCTCTCAAAATCTGAAAAATCTGTTTTTGACAAAATTGGTGACTGGTTTAATGCTAAATTTGGAATTGTAATGGGAAAAGTTTGTTGACTTTATTTTCATTGTTTACTCCTATACTTGTAGGAGGTTTGGTGATTTTGGTTACTGTTTATATTTCAGTAATGGGTTCATAATATTTTGTAGCTTAAACCATTCAAAAGATAGACTCGTTTGTAGGAAGAAAACAGACACTTCTCTGTTTACTGGAGGTTACTGACATAACCCCGGTTTTATGAACCAAGCGCAAATTTTCTCTTGCAACCCCAGTTTCAAAGTCTTTAAGCCAGCAGCATACCACCCTTTATCCCACTGCTGGATTACCTCTGAAGTTAAGCTGGGTTGGTCCTGGTCGTCCCTGGATGGGAGACCAGATGCTGCTGGAAGTGGTGTTGGAGAGCCAGTAGGAGGCACTGTTTCCTCTGGTCTAAAAGAAATATCCCAATGCCACATGGCAGTGATTGGGGACATTTCCCTGTGTAGGGTACTGTCTTTCAGATGGGATGTTAAATGGGTGTCCTGACTCTCTGACGGTATTTAAAGTTCCCATGGCACTTATCGTAAGAGAAGGGGTGTAAACCCCGGTGTCCTGGCTAAATTCCCAGTCTGGCCCTCATACCATCATGGCCAACTAATCATCCCCAGTTTCCAATTGGCTCATTCATCCCCAGTTTCCAATTGGCTCATTCATCCCCCTCCTCTCCCCTGTAACTATTATCCCAGGTTGTTGCTGTAAATTAGAATGTGTTCTCAGTTTTCTTACCTGGTTAAATTTAAAAAATCAGGTGACCCCACATGGGGTGGCGAGCCCTAGTTTGGGAAACCCTGTTGTATAGATGGATTATCCAAATAAAGTGTTAAAGGATGTGACGCACAAACAAATTATTCAATACATTTTATAATATAGCAAATTGTTCAATTACATTGGTTTGAAGTCGAAATCACATTATGCATTTTATAAATCTACTCCTACACAATTGTGACTGACTGGCACAAATAGGTCTCATGTAGCAAAATTTGAAATCGTTTTTTTTTTAACGTTAGATAAAAGTAGAGATTCAGAGCTACAAAATGGTATATCATACATTGCATTTTTTTGAGGAACAATGGGAAAGTAATTCTGCTTTGTAACTTGTAAACTCACTTTTGAGAAAAGGACCTTTGAATATTTGGTGCACCTACTGGAGAGCTCTTCTTTGTCTACACCCATTCAGCATCGTTCACACGCTCTAAAGCTTTAGCCCCACCAATCTCTTGAAGGATTCACATGTGAGGTCATGTGCTAAACAGCGTAGTGTAGTAAAGATGAAGACTAAAAGTGGTAAAAGTAGTAGCCTAAAATAAGGAAAAATTCCAGATAAACAGAAAGTGTCCAGATAAAAATATTTTATCAATATTAGATGACGCATACCCAGACACACTTGTCTAAATGAATGGGTCATGTGAGAAAAATGCTTTAACTACCAGCCACATACAGTGGTGGAAAAATAACTACATGTTTGGATTAATTGTTTTCTTGGTGACTATGGTCCCAGCTGCCTTGAGATCATTGACAAGATCCTCCCGTGTAGTTCTGTGTTGATTCCTCACCGTTCTCATGATCATTGCAACTCCACGAGGTGAGATCTTGCATGGAGCCCCAGGCCGAGGGAGATTGACAGTTATTTTGTGTTTCTTCCATTTGCGAATAATCGCACCAACTGTTGTCACCTTCTCACCAAGCTGCTTGGCAATGGTTTTGTAGCCCATTCCAGCCTTGTGTAACGTATACAATCTCTGACATCCTTGGAGAGCTGTTTGGTCTTGGCCATGGTGGAGAGTTTGGAATCTGAATGATTGATTGCTTCTGTGGACAGGTGTCTTTTATACAGGTAACAAGCTGAGATTAGGACAGGTGTCTTTTATACAGGTAACAAACTGAGATTAGGAACACTCCCTTTAAGAGTGTGCTCCTAATCTCAGCTCGTTACCTGTATAAAAGACACCTGGGAGCCAGAAATCTTTCTGATTGAGAGGGGGTCAAATACTTATTTCCCTCATTAAAATGCAAATCAATTTATAACATTTTTGACATGCGTTTTTCTGGATTTTTTGGTTGTTATTCTGTCTCTCACTGTTCAAATAAACCTACCATTAAAATTATAGACTGATCATTTCTTTGTCAGTGGGCAAACGTACAAAATCAGCAGGGGATCAAATACTTTTTTCCCTCACTGTATTTACATAAGTATTCAGACCCTTTGCTATGAGATTCTACATTGAGCTCAGGTCCATCCTGTTTCCACTGATCATCCTTGAAATGTTTCTACAACTTAATTGGAGTCCACCTGTGGTAAATACAATTGATTGGACATGATTTGGAAAGGCAATCACGGACTACAAAGGGAAAACCAGCCACGTTGTGGATACCGACGTCTTGCTTCCGGACAAACTAAAAACCCTCTTTGCCCGCTTTGAGGATAACACAGTGCTACTGGCGTGGCCTGCTAACAAGGACTGTGGGCCCTCCTTCTCCGTGGCAGACGTGAGTAAGACATTTAAGCGTGTTAACCCTCGCAAGGCTGCCGGCCCAGACGGCATCCCTAGCCGCGTCCTCAGAGCACGCGCAGACCAGCTGGCTGGAGTGTTTACGGACATATTTAATCTCTCCCTATCCCAGTCTGCTGTCCGCACATGCTTCAAGATGTCCACCATTGTTCCTGTACCCAAGAAAGCAAAGGTAAATGAACTAAATGACTATCGCCCCGTAGCACTCACTTCTGTCATCATGAAGTGCTTTGAGAGGCTAGCTAAGGATCATATCACCTCTGCCTTACCTGAGGAAGGAAGACCATAAACATTGTCAGACTCCAGCCACCCTAGTCATAGACTATTCTCTCTGCTACCGCACAGCAAGCCGTACCGGAGCATCAAGTCTAGGTCCAAGAGGCTTCTGAACAGCCTCTACCCCCAAGCCATAAGAATCCTGAACATCTAATCAAATGACTACTCAGATTATTTGCTTTCCCCCCTCTTTCACTCCGCTGTTACTCTCTGTTATCATCTATGCATAGTCACTTTAATAACTCTACCTACATGTACATATTACCTCAACTAACCAGTGCCCCCGCACATTGACTCTGTACTGGTACCCCCCCCTGTATATAGTCTCGCTATTGTTATTTTACTGCTGCTCTTTAATTACTTGTTACTTTTATTTCTTATTCATATTTTTTTAAACTGCATTGTTAGTTAGGGGCTCGTAAGTAAGCATTTCACTGTAATGTCTACACCCATTGTATTCGGCGCAAGTGACTTTAAAAATGTGATTTGATTTGACACCCTAGACCCACTTCAATTTGCTTACCGCCCCAATAGATCCACAGATGATGCAATCACCATTGCACTGCACACTGCCCTATCCCATCTGGACAAGAGGAATACCTATGTAATAATACTGTTCATTGACTATAGCTCAGCATTCAACACCATAGTACACTCCAAGCTCATCATTAAGCTCGGGACCCTGGGTCTGAACCCCGCCCTGTGCAACTGGGTCTGGGACTTCCTGACGGGCCACCCCCTTAAAATGTACATCCTGTTTCCATTGATCATCCTTGATATGATTTCACAACTTGATTGGAGTCTATCTGTGGTAATGTCAATTGATTGGACATGATTTGGAAAGGTACATACCTTTCTATACAAGGTCCCAACTTTGACAGTGCATGTCAGAGCAAAAACTAAGCCATGAGGTCGAAAGAATTGTCCATAGAGCTCCAAAATAGGATTGTGTCTAGGCACAGATCTGGGGAAGGGTACCAAAAAATGTCTGCAGCATTGAAGGTCCCCAAGAACACAGTGGCCTCCATAATTCTTAAATGGAAGAAGTTTGGAACCACCAAGACTCTCCCTAGAGCTGGCCAAATTGAGTAATTGAGGGAGAAGGGCCTTGGTCAGGGAGGTAACCAAAAACCCGATGGTTACTCTGACAGAGCTCCAAAGTTCCTCTGTTTAGATGGGAGAACCTTCCAGAAGGACAACCATCTCTGAGGTACTCCACAAACCAGGCCTTTATGGTAGGGTTGCCAGGCAGAAGCCACACTTCAGCGTAAGGCACATGACAGCCAGCTTGTAGTTTGCCAAAAGGCACCTAAAGACTCTCAGACCATGAGAAACAAGATGTTCTAGTCTGATGAAACCAAGATTGAATTCTTTGGCCTGAATGCCAAGCTTCACATCTGGAGGCAACATGGCACCATCCCTACGGTGAAGCATGGTGGTGGCAGCATCATGCTGTGGGGAAGTTTTTCAGCAGCAGAGAATGGGAAACTAGTCAAGATCGAGTGAAGGATGAACGGAACAAAGTACAGATATCCTTGATGAAAACCTTCCAACAGGACAACGACCCTAAGCACACAGCCAAGACAACACAGGAGTGGCTTCGGGACAAGCCTCTGAATGTCCTTCAGTGGCCCAGCCAGAGCCCGGACTTGAACCCGATCAAACCTCTCTGGAGAGACCTGAAAATAGCTGTGCAGCAACGCTCCCCATCCAACCTGACAGAGCTTGAGAGGATCTGCAGAGAAGAATGGGAGAAACTCCCCAAATACAGGTGTGCCAAGCTTGTAGCGTCACACCCAGAAGACTCGGGGCTGTAATCGCTGCCAAAGGTGTTTCAACAAAGTACTGAGTAAACATTCTGAATACTTATGTAAATGTGATATTTCCGGGTTTGTTTTTTAACATTTGCAAAAATGTCTGAAAACCTGTTTTTGCTTTGTCATTATGGAGTATTGTGTGTAGATTGATGAGGGGGAGAAAAAAAACTATTTAATCCATTTTAGAATAAGGTTGTAACCTAACAAAATGTGAAAAAAGTCAAGGGGTCTGAATACTTTCCAAACGCCCCGGCAGGGTAGCCTAGTGGTTAGAGTGTTGGACTTATAACTGCAAGGTTGCAAGTTCAAATCCCCGAGCTGACAAGGTTCGTTCTGCCCCTGAACAAGGCAGTTAACCCACTGTTCCTAGGCCATCATTGAAAATAAGAAATTTTTCTTAACTGACTTGCCTAGTTAAATAAAGGTAAAACATTGACCTTGAAAGTAATATTGATAAATAATGGCTGGGGTTATTTTGTTGTTGTTTTCCAAATAGCATTTTAGAGTTTTGAATTGTGTAGAACTACAGTATATGAGCTTTAACTTCCAGAAAATTCCCCATAATCCACCCCACCTCGCTTTGCCGTGCCCTAGGTTTAGCTGTGGTCACGTTCCCCTGCTCAGACGTTGCATGTATCAACCAATGTTTACTTGCCACGTCATCAACTGCCAGGTCGTCAACCAGTCGGGAATCAGATTGCTATAACATAATGATTTGGTTAGCTGAGATGTGAAATACCTATCCAGGCGTTGTAAGATCTGATTCAGCAATGCTTTGGCAGACGAGTACGCCATGTATCTTCACTGAGACAATGTTGAATCAAACAAAGTTAGGCTGCTAACTCCTCTATCTACTTTCATTCATTTATATATATATATATATCCAGAACCAGTCAAACGTTTGGACACACCCACTCATTCAATGGTTTTTCTTTATTTTTAATTTTTTTACATTGTAGAATAATAGTGAAGACATCAGAACTATGTAATATCACATATGGAATCATGTAGTAACCAAAAAAGTGTTAAAAAAAATCAAAATATATTTTATATTTCAGATTCTTCAAATAGCCACCCTTTGCCTTGATGACAGCTTTGCACACTATATATATATATGCTTAAATTACCAGTAAAAAACAAAAAATAAAGTCTTATATATATATATACACATACACACACACACACACACACACACACACACACACACACACACACACACACACACACACACACACACACACATACCCCTCAGGGATCACCATGGGAGTAATCCTACAGAAGCGTATTAGTACCAACTGATTATTTTTAACATTTGTTTCATTACTGAATAAAGTTGAAAAATATTTTTACAATTGTGGAAATAATATTTCAATAATGGAGTCAAAATATTTAGAGAATAAAGTCAGGCTGGCTCACGTCTCAGCCAGTGGCTGGCGATAGTGAGGAGCCAATGCGCTGCAGGGACATAAAGGCCTATGAACTCTTATGATAGGTTCAGCTAAAAACCAGAATGCTATAACAACCAATTGTACTATTGATGGTTTCAGCCATTATGTAAATAGAAGTTTAGGGCTGGATTCAACTGAAGTTCAGCGCTGTAGAGCAATTGAAATGTAAAGATAATTTCCAAATGAGCCAACGTTTACCGTGAATACAGTCTGCGCTAACGCGGGAACATTGCCTTCAACTTTATATCAAGCTATAGAGCAGCTCTTCAGAAATACGGATTGAATCCAGCCTTTACACAACCGACAGACACCCAGATTAGGCTACGTAACATTATGCATTGATAGTGGCCAAGCAAAAGGCATTATTGGGTACATTCTTTAAGAAGTGTGGTGATCACAGACACATCTTGAAGTATTTTGACATTAATCTGTACAATCATTTACACAGGCAGCCCAATTCTGATCTCTTGCCCAGTTATTGGCAAAAGAGCTGATCTGATTGGTCAAAAGACCAATTTGTGGGAAAAGAATCAGAATTGGGCTAGAGGTGTAAACGCAGGACCTTCATTTCCATAGAATCCTCATTCTAATCCACATTCATCAATGTGCCTGGTCGAAAATGTTGACAGAGAGCTTTGTGCTCCCAGAGACCATCACTGGGACTGAAACAGCGAGTCGTAGTAGTGGAGGGTGGTTAGGCCACCTCATTAACACGGTCTTACCTCATTAACACGGTCCCACCTCATTAACACGGTCCCACCTCATAAACACGGTCCCACCTCATAAACACGGTCCCACCTCATTAACACGCTCCCACCTCATAAACACGGTCCCACCTCATTAACACGGTCCCACCTCATAAACACGGTCCCACCTCATAAACACGGTCTTACCTCATAAACACGGTCCCACCTCATAAACACGGTCCCACCTCATAAACACGGTCCCACCTCATAAACACGGTCCCACCTCATTAACACGGTCTTACCTCATTAACACGGTCCCACCTCATAAACACGGTCCCACCTCATAAACACGGTCCCACCTCATAAACACGGTCCCACCTCATAAACACGGTCCCACCTCATAAACACGGTCCCACCTCATAAACACGGTCCCACCTCATTAACACGCTCCCACCTCATAAACACGGTCCCACCTCATTAACACGGTCCCACCTCATAAACACGGTCCCACCTCATAAACACGGTCTTACCTCATAAACACGGTCCCACCTCATAAACACGGTCCCACCTCATAAACACGGTCCCACCTCATAAACACGGTCCCACCTCATTAACACGGTCTTACCTCATTAACACGGTCCCACCTCATAAACACGGTCCGACCTCATAAACATATTCTTACATCATAAACACAGTCCGACCTCATAAACACAGGCCGACCTCATAAACACAGGCCGACCTCATAAACAAGCTGGCTGGGGAGAGAAAAGGTGAGACTGACTGATGCTGAGAGACAAATTTATCTGATTGGTTTAGACATCATCTGTGCCTATATAAACATCCTCATGAATTGTCATGAATTGAATTCTTCAAATGGTCTGTTTGAACAAAAATATAAAGGCAACATATAAAGTGTTGGTCCCATGTTTCATGAGCTGAAATAAAATATCAAACCAAGGAAGCCAAGATACTAAAATATACTTAGTTCAATCCATGCTTGAAAGAATAACAGAAAGTGCAAAGTGCAAAGTGCTTAACAAAAAAATAAGCATACATTTTAGCTTCTATAGCTTCGTCAGTGCTGTACAAACTCATTGAGGAAGTATGAAAAATAAATAGAATTACCGTAGCTAACCTCAACTGATGAAATCATAGTAAACATCTAATGTCACATTATCATTAAATTCACAAAGTAAAGCTTCCCAAGTCATAAAGGGGCGACAGGTAGCCTAGAGGTTAGAGCATTGGACTAGTAACCAGCAGGTAGCCTAGTGGTTAGAGCGTTGGACTAGTAACCGAAAGATTGCAAGATTGAATCCCTGAGCTGACAAGGTAATAATCTGTTGTTTTGCCCCTGAACAAGGCAGTTAGCCCACTGTTCCTCGACTGTCATTGAAAATAAGAATTTGTTCCTAACTGACCTAGTTAAATAAGAATGAAAGATAAATGATCATTAAATTCACAAAGTAAAGCTTCCCAAATCATAAAGAAAGATAAATCTGGCTTCATGATGCAGACACTCTATAGAAATCACCTGTTTGCTACAGTCTAACTGGAGTAAGGATAATACATGGCCACCATTATGGATTACCATCAACCTGCTGTGCTTGGGGATGGAAGAGAACAGAACAGAAGTTACTAAATATTGTATACACCATGTCATGTATGGAATTAGCTGTGTTTTTTGCCATAATTGGTTCCATCGTGGGCAGAGTAATTTCCCCCAAATGTCCATGTTATAAATATGGGGATGACATCACTTAGAGTAAATGATGGCCTGTGTTCTAGGGTGGTTCTAGGGTGATCTAGGGTGGTCTAGGTTTGTCAAGGGTGGTCTAAGGGGGGTCTAGGTTTGTCTAGTGTGGTCTAGGGGGTTCTAGGGTGGTCTAGGTTTGTCTAGGGTGGTCTAGGGTGGTCTAGGTTTGTCTAGGGTGGTTCTAGGGTGGTTCTAGGTTTGTCTAGGGTGGTCTAGGTTTGTCTAGGGTGGTTCTGGGGTGGTCTAGGTTTGTCTAGGGTGGTCTAGGTTTGTCTAGGGTGGTCTAGGTTTGTCTAGGGTGGTCTAGGGTGGTCTAGGTTTGTCTAGGGTGGTTCTAGGGTGGTCTAGGTTTGTCTAGGGTGGTTCTAGGGTGGTCTAGGTTTGTCTAGGGTGGTCTAGGGTGGTCTAGGTTTGTCTAGGGTAGTCTTAGATTTGTCTAGGGTGGTCTAGGGTGGTCTAGGTTTGTCTAGGGTGGTTCTAGGGTGGTCTAGGTTTGTCTAGGTTTGTCTAGGGTGGTCTAGGGTGGTCTAGGTTTGTCTAGGGTGGTCTAGGTTTGTCTAGGGTGGTCTAGGGCGGTCTAGGTTTGTCTAGGGTGGTCTAGGGTGGATCTTAGTCATGATAACAAAGACATCCTCAATAACTTCTGTGACTTTTCTTTTCCATTTAGGTGTGTACTACAGTATGATAAGGTCTCTGTCTGTCTCTACTGTGCCAAAGACTGGATAAACCTGTTCAGAAAACGTGTCATTGAAGGTGTAGATATGACTGCGTGCTACAACATTATAAAAGGAGAGCTGCCCCTCCTCAATGTCAAGGTAGACCCCAATCTTCTTGAGATGTTCTGGAATCTTGATATCAACAGCCGGAACCGTTAGAGCCTTCAGCCCACCGACCTGCATCCGAAGTGTCCAGTAACCTGTTGATGTGTTCAGTTCACTGAAGCCTCTTCTTGGTGCAGACTCCCTAGCTATCCCTATCCTCCAGTCTGTCTTCCCTTCCACCCCCACCTCCCAGTAGTACCTACCCTTGGTAAAGCCCTGTGTTCCCAGTGCACACCACCACCCATCATACTTGTGAGATGCGCCGTAGCGACGGTATCCATCTCTAGGATCATGTTTACTCTCTATTATTTTGCCCACTCTCACACGTTTCTGATTGTTGGACACTATGAAATCTGGATTGGCTGATTCAGGGTCCAAGAGAATGTCAACTGTAAGTAAAAAAAATAAAATAATAATTGACAGGATTATTGATTTACATCATATAACTTTTTCTTTGTGAATAAAACGAAAATATTAAAAACAATTCTGAATTAAGACTGCCATTGTGATGTTGAAAAATCATAATGGTTTAGTAGTTTAATTTACCTGATGCTTTGCTTATCCAGTCCCATACTGAAATAAAACAATGTTTGAAAACCTGATGAGTTTACAACCAAAAAGTAATATGAAAAAAGTGAATTCAACTGAATTTATTTTTAATCCTACTGCTTACCTGGTTCAGGAATCACTGTGGTGAAGGCTGAGGACAAAATGAAAGCATTTTGAAGAACTGTCAATTCATGCAGGCATTTTCTTAATCAAACAGAAAGTGTTTGAGGAATGAAAAAAAACAGGTTTCGTGCATATTTAAAAAGTGTTTGAGGACTGAAAGAAAAACAGGTTTCGTGCAGGTGAAATTATATACTGAAAGTTTTGTGTAGGCCTACAGTCAATGTAATACTCATGTTATCTTAGCTCATGTTGAAAATGAGATATACCTGAGTGTTTGAACCTCTGCTTGGATTTGAGCCATAGCTCTGGGATGGAGCCCTGTACGACAAAGTGACCGATGATTAATGATGAATTATCCTACTAATCACTCGTAAATATATTCCAACAACATAAATTAAGAAAAAAACCCTATCATACTAGGTTACTATCATGACACACCTCTTGAGGATCTTCCTGTAACACAGTCCAGATGATAAAGTCCATGACAGGGAGCATGCTGGGTAGTTTCCCTCTCTTCCACTGTCCCTCCAGATCCTGCAGGACTGAACACACATCCTCTCCTGGACACACTGAGTCCTACAAAGACACAGAAAATATATGTGAGAATTTACTAACCTCAAAAAGTTGAAATGCTTTTATTTTTGTCATAATAAGCACAAGTTGTTTTAATTATTTGTTGTTAGTTGTGAGACCTGTTTTCGTGATTGTAGTCCTGCAGCCCATTCTGAGACGATGCGCTGAGCTTCTGCCAGTCTTCTCTCAGCCTCTTTTGGAGATGTTCTCTCCTCTACCTCATAGTCCTCCCAGCAGGTACGCGGGGATTCGGTGAGCTCCTGCTTTGCCCCTCGGATATCTTTGAACACAGATGTTTGTCACTCATAGACAATCATGACAGGAGCATTGCATTGATGTTACTGTTTTCCTGTGGTTGTTCTCAACACTACCTTTGGTAAGATGCTCAACTCCTCCGCCCATTGTAGGATGAACTGTTGACACTCTGCCAGGCTGTAGCCATCCTCAAGGCTGGTGGTGAAATTATCTTCATACTATGAAGATAGAAAACACATATACAACTGGAAGGTTAAAGGGAAAACACCTACATGTTCCCCTCGATCCTTCTCTCTTTATCTGTTTTGAATGGCAGCGTATGCAGCACATGCAATTTGCATGTGTCCTTTTACAATGCAAACTCTTTATTCTTTCTCCCTATTTTTGGTATTTATTTATTCAAATATTCCATGGTCATCAGATGCATGGAATGCAAATGTTTGTTATACTGTATCGGGACGGTTCTATCCCTACTGCTCTTCTATTTCTGAACATGTAATAGTGTGGAGTAGCACACTGGGTTATCCTGTTGAAATGTTAACCAGGACTACCTTTGATATCCGATGTAGCTCTGTGGCCAGTTTTCTGATTATGGCTTTACACTCATCCAGAGATGGAGACTGGCTTGTTTCTAAGGTGGTAATCCGAGAGGGTCCCTACACAGAAAACAACAATTAGGAATTCTATAGTGTCTCAATGACTTAACACAACATAGAATAACAATACAATACTCATGATTAATTCAACAAACCAAACCATTCAATTAATAATTTTGTAAAAGTATTACATTTACCTTAAGAAAATTCTTAATTACAATTTGACATTTCTTCAGCAGTCTTGTGATTGTCTGTAAACAAAAATAAATATGGTAGAAGTTCATCAACACTGGACCTATTCTAGAATTAGATACAGAGACAAGAGGAAGTTGAGTTATAGAAGAAGTTGCGAAACTCTGAAGTTGTTTACAATCAAAAAAGAACAAGAAAAAAACTGTCACCCGCCCACAGCGATTAAAAATAAAGTTCACGCACACCAACACACACGCATACCAACACACACACACACACACACACACACACACACACACACACACACACACACACACACACACACACACACACCAACGCACACACACACCAACGCACACGCATACCAACACACACACGCACACGCACGCACACACACACACACACACAGACACACACACACAGACACACCAACGCACACACACACACACACGCACACACACACACACACACACACACACACACACACACACACACACACGCACACCAACACACACGCACACCAACGCACACGCACACACACGCGCACGCACACACACTGAGTGAATTGACTTGTTTGTTGTTTTCCGTACCTGATAAAGGCTGAGATTAGGCTTCCCAAATG